>NC_056747.1:431340752-431430752 GCF_019279795.1 Protopterus annectens | reverse complement strand
ATAATAAAATAAAATGATGAGAAAAAAAAAACATAGTACAAATCATTTGTTTTTTAGTCTCTTCTTCTCTGAAGTCTTCCATGAAGTTTCAGTTGCCAGTCTCTTTAACGAAGGACTAGCCCATTCCATTTCTTGTATTTTTTCCAAAATCTTATTTTTTTTGATAAACAGTAAAGCAGAGTCCAAGTCATCGAAAATTTTAGGACCATCAGGAAGGAAGATTTTAAGCTTGGCAGGAAACAGAAGGTATGTTTTAAACTGTGCTTTTTTAAGCTCCCTTATTAGTGGCAGAAAAACTTTTCTTTTAGCTAATACCATGGAAGAATAGTCATTGTCAAAACGCACAGTTGTTTCATTAATCTTAACAGGAGCTTTAGCCCAAGCAGATTTAAGAACCATCTCTTTATCAAAGATGTTAGAAATCTAACTATAACTGATCTAGGATAGTTTTGTTAGAGTTAGTATTAGCTATAGATGTATGTGCTCTTTCGATACCAAAGTAGAATGCTTCTGATAAGCGTAAAGTTTTAGGACCCATGTTGTTAAAAAGAAGTAATATTGTTACCTTCAATATTTTCTGGCAGTCCAAAAATCCTAATGTTATTGCGCCTAGATCTATTTTCCAGGTCATCCAGCTTTGTTTGTAAATGTGTATTTTGTTTCAGCAGAAACTCAATGTTGATTTCCTCTTCTTGTATTCTATTTTCCATGTCATTCACAGCTTCTTCTATGCCTGTCATCTGGATCTTCTGTTGTTGCAGGTCCATATGTAACAAGTCTATTTGTTTTGTAGTTTTTTCTATGAAAGTGTCTATTTTAGTATCCATTTTATCCATCTTAGCAGTAAGTTGCTGGACTATAATTATCAGAGACTGAAGTTCTTTCTTGATGCTGGAGTCTTGAGAATTTATCTTACTGGAACTCATTTCAGACTGATAAACTGACAGGAAAATTTCCAAAGTAATTTCTGACAGGAATATTATTAAGATTTCCTTTCTTTTTTAGATATAGTTCAAGAACTATATAAAACAAATATATTTAGAAAGAAAATTACTTCAAGAATAATTTTTTTAAGTAATTAATTCCTGTCAATGTAATGAAATTGGTGGAGCTGAAGAAATCTGCTGCTATCCTGTGTTCATCCTTGGCCACGCCCCCTGGATGGTATGTTTTTGTATTACTTTTTTATATTATAATATCAATAAAGCATAGAATACATGCTAAATTGAACTATTTACCCATAAACCATGATTAAAAAAGAAAAAAAAAAACATTTCCCTATGAAAAAGTAGTGAGCACCACTATACTTACAAATCTTGGCAATGTTCATAACACAGAAAAACTACTAATTTATACAATGTAACAAGTCAAGGGTGTAGCTACCAATACAACAGAAAAAGGAAAATGTCGTGCTCAAAACATTTTTGCCTCAGAAGAAACAGAAAAAAATATCATTAATCTAAACTGAAGAGCAAAAAGTCAGACTTATTTTGTTCTGTGCTGCACTGTAAGTACTGAACATTGCCAACAGGACAAAATGCACATCCTATCTAATAACTTATCCATATCTTAAATAATCTATTTCTGATTTGTTGAAATAACATCAATAGAAATAAGTTACATCAGAATGTTTATTTAGGACCGTGCTTATTGACTTATTTGTTAAGTAATTCTGGACAAAACCAAAAATAATGGGTGGGAAGGTGACACAATCAGCATTTAAATATTACTCTAATTCACTTAAAAAGTTAACACAACAAGTTCATATCAATGTGTGTATGTTTATTTATTTATTTTTTGAAGAGTAAGATGTCTAAGGACTGACATAACCAACAGACTGTAATTGTAAGTGATTCACCAGAAAATCAGACATGTTATGAAGGACAGGGTAAACATAGGAAGCAAAATTAAGGACATTCTGCAAATATAGGGACAGTTGGAGAGGTATGAGTAACAATAAAAAGAGAATGTCTGGTCCCAATAAACCATTCCCACATTTTAATACCTTTTGGACATGTAGGATTTTAAATGATGAAAGTATATATTTTCCTGAATGTTGTTATAATGGTCTGGGATAAAGCCTCAATAGAAGAATTATAAAGAATTTGTGTTTTAATGACCGAGATAATAAAAGTACATATCCTTAAAATTCTTACGCTTAGGCTTCTTCATTTTCAGACAATTCAGCATGGTCTGATGTCACCAAAACATCCATAGCATCAACAAGCAAAAGTAAAGAAACTACAGCCATGGCCAACTTTCCATCTTTAAAATATGGAACGCTTTACTGCCTGTCATATTGTGGAACTAATTACATCCCTCCTTGTATGACTGCATACATTTATGTTTGCTTAAAATAAAATGAATGGACCACCCAGTGTAACCCATTGTACGTCCCCAATGCCATCCCAAATCTTTTAGCTCCCAAGACCCAATAATCAGACACCACTTTTTAATCTTTCTCTTACATACTTAAAAAGTTGCAAAAACAAGCATTTTCTGAAGAACACAGTCAGAAATTCATATGCTTGACATTCTTTAGTGAGTGTACTCTAAAACAATTTGGCAGAATGTCACACATTTTACAAGTGACAGAAATAATTCTCATTTTCTTTCCTCGAGAAATCTGGACAAAGGCAAAACTAATTGGGGAGGGGGCGTTCTTCCCAAAAGGACTTGTTAGCCACATAAACCCATTAGAGAAAGTGCCCTTTTCTGGGGTGACCCAGGAGTGTTGTCATAGTAACTTGCTCAAAGTCGCATCTTAGGCAAATATTTAGCAAAATAATTAGTACATGTTGAATGGAGAGATACAGGTCACACACAATACCACTCCTTCAAAATCATCTCCACATAAAGAAAAACATTACTCTTACACTATTCAAACATAATATGGAAGAATGGATAGGTAACTGCAAATTCATCCTTGGTTTAGTACCTTTGCGTCACATGGTTAGGGGCAACATATAAATGTACAGCTTATTTGTACTTGAAATATAATGAATTTATGTATGGGGATGTATGACTAGACTTCTAAAGATTCTCCTGAATTAATAGTCTACTAAATACCTATGAAGTTATGGAGGTGGAAGGAGTCAAACCCTATACTTTTAACTACAGAAAGCAATCTGGTAATGGCTCAGAGCCTCAACTGCAAGACAGCTCTAATTTTCATAAAAGTTTAACAGAACTACAACAGATATTGCATGGACATGCATTTTCAGAACAATAGGAATTTTAATGACTGATTTACCAAAAATAAGATGCTAATTGAAGTTTGGCAGTTAATTTGGAGAATTAATGCTCCAAGCTTTTACTGAGCTGCCTCAACTGTACAGAGTTTGATTCTTCTTACAACCAAATGTGTGACTTTTAGCAAGTCCAGAAACCCCTAAGTTGGACATCTTTCTCACACACACACACACACACACACACACACACATGTATGCATGGCAGTGTAAAGACATGTAGGAAAAGGCATACTACCTTCTTCCTTCTGTAGTGGAGTGTATTACTCTAATCTACTAACAGAAACAGACTTCTTCGCAGTGACTGCCGTAATGAAGTACGTTACTGGTGACTGCTTAAAAAGACATCTGGGAAAACTGACTTAAAAAGCGCTTGCATGGAAAATGTTCAAACAGGCAAGAGACTTTCCTATATTATAGAGAATGGGGCACTTGGGGTCACGTGTGACCCTGTTTAGTGCCACCCATGAGTGAGACAGATAGTTGAGAAGAAGCTAAAGATAAGGAACAAGTCCAACTGGGAATTCTTTGACTCAGAGAAAGCATATGGCAACATCTAAAAGAAAGCTGATTTTGGCAGTCCTGTGATGGTTCAAAGTCCCAGAAACATTGGTAGAATTCGTGCAGGCTATGTACAAGGACATAATGACTCAAGTAGGAATAGTGTTCAGTGTGACAGAGGGGGTTCCAGTGAGAGTGGGTGCGCATCAGGGTTCATTGCTGGGCCCAATACCGTTCATACTGGCGATGGACTACATTAGCTGACAGGTCGGAGGGAACAGATCAACAAAGTTGTATGCAGACAATGTGGGATTACAGGCAGACTCTGAGCAAGAACTTCAGCCAAAGACAGAGGAATGGAATACAAAACTCCACACACACATATGGGTTAAAACTGAACACAGATAAGATGGATGTAATGACAGCAAATGGGTGCAATCAAAAGAAACGAAGAATTGTAATAGAAGGGAAAATAGTGTTACAAGTTAACAGCTTCAAATATCTGGAAGGGGTGGCTGAGAAGAAGGGAAGTCTGAATGTGTAGGTCAAAAACAGAATAAACAAGGATGCTGCCAACTGACACAGAGTGTTAGGAGTATGGTATGATGGAAGAATGCAAAGTTAAAAAGGAATGTGTAGAAAACAGTGGTGTGACCAACACTACTGTATGGTAAAGAAATCTGGGCAGTAAAGGTGGAGCTGTTTAGGAATCTATAGATGGAGACGAAGTGTCTGAAATAGGTGGCAGGATCCACACTGTGGAACAGAAAAGGAAGTGTGGGCAGCAGTGTAGAAGCCTAAGAAGTTCCAGTTGAAGAGAACACCAGAGAGAACAGATGGCAATGGCTTAGGCACATGTGCAGAAAAGCAGAAGACAATCTGGTGAAGATGAGTTGGGACAGACAGGAAGAAGTCATGAGATGGATAGATTGTGTGAAAGAAAACCTGTGACACTCAGGGATAACTTCTGAAAATGGTAGGAGAGTGGCACTGAATCAAGAGAAATGTCAACAGCTGGCATGACACCCCATCCCATGCAGAAAAGTGGAAAAAAGGGGGTTGATGATAAAATTTATATGAAACACAAAACAAAAATTAAAGCTTAACACTATCTATAGCCAGCCATAGTATACACATTTTTATAGAAACCATTGTGCCCTCAAATCTTAAAAGTACAAACAAGTCAGTAAAACCTTTACAACAGGTGCTGGTTAAGTAATAGCTTCTTAACATATAAATTTTATTTCCACGAAAATGAGTTTGTGATAAGAGTATACAGTGATAAGGCTCTTACAATACTTATGAGTTCCATAACATGAGACAAGTTATGGAGGAAGTATGGGAACACCAGGACAATAGATATTAGAAAATGACAGGTGTTGGCAGTAACAGATTTTCTATAACATACTGTTTATTGTGAAGGTCTCTTACATGGAGGGGGAAGTAACCAGTGTTATATTTTGGAAGGAGTTGGTACAGCTGCCAAAGATGGTGGGCGTACTGCAGTCACTTGCATGCAGGGGGAAGGAACCAGTGTCATATTTTGGAAGGAGGTGGTACAGCTGTCACAGATGGTGGGCACACTGCAGTCACTTACATGGAGTGGTAAGTAACCACTGTCATATTTTGGAAGGAGATGGTACAGCTGTCAAAGATGGTGGGCATACTGAAGTCACCAGCTGATTGCCACATTTTATTTCAGGACCAGTACTACTAACTTTACAAGCACTGCAATTTTTAAGTCCTGCAATCTAGTCCTGATGTGCACATTTAATTTCCCATTCTTTTCTTATATGTTTTCACAGATTTAAAAGTAATTTGATAAATAAACCTCTAAGGTTTTCCATCCACTCAGTCTAAAAAGTGCATTTCATTATTGAAAACAAATCCAATAGATTTATGTCCATACTTATTATGACTTCCACAGCACAGACTGTGATAGTGATGTGAATTACCTACCTTCTGACAAACTAGTTTTTTCCAGCTCACCCACGTCTAGTTATGATGACAGAAAGCTCTGCTCTGTGAACTGTACCTGCAGTATTTACACCAGCTGTCATCCTAGAAGGATGTTCATAACACTGCTAGACAATGCCACAGAACTTTTAGTTACATGCCAGTGACAGGTTGCTAGCACTTTTAAACCTCCAGAACTAAAAGAGTAAGCAGCTTTAGTATTTCACTGGGCATAGTATTTCACTTTTTTTAGTTATTTCTTGTTTTTTCATTGATTTATTAGGAAAAAAAGTATTACTGGTGACTTTGAAGGAGGTCTAGGATGGATCGCTAACATACTGGCAAGTGATGTCTAGAACAGATTAATTTGTCACAGGACGTCCTTGGTATGAACAGAGTGAGAGGGGGAGCTGGAAGTAGGGAGATAGGTAAGTTAGGTTTGTGTGGGTAGAGAGTGGGTAGGAAAGAGTTAATTAAGTTGGGGGCTGAGGGAGGAAGTGAAGTAAGGCTAAGGGGTGGGTCTTAGGGGGTTTTGTAGGGGAAGCTGGTATGAGTAAGCACATTTTGGTGTGGTCTTGTTGCCCTCCATTTGGTGATGGCTTGAGGGTCAGGCTTGACCCTCTTCTGTTCCCTTCAGTAGGATATTTGGAACTGAGGTGGTGATTTGATGGTGGATGACTTGGAATGGAAGTATGGAATTGATGATATTAAGGTGAGCAGGGACGCTGCCTTCATGATTACTATGATAAGTGAGCAAGTGGGGGACATTGCTTATCCAAGGGTGAGTGGGTGCGCTGCCCTTATATTTACTATCTTATTTGTTGCAATGCCAGATTCTGTGTGCCTCAATAAAGTTTGATGTTTGTTATTCATTTTCATTACAATAAAGGTCGTCAAATGTCTTTGGGTGTCTGTGTTGTTTTATTAGGACCGTGACAAAAATATGCATTCATACAAAAGTTTAAGCTGCAACTATTTAAATGTTTGTGCATTTACCATACATTTCATTGATTTATGTATTTTACTACATAATAAATGCAAACATCTCAATTGTTCTAAGAAGCGATTTAAAAGGAGAAAACTCCTCAGAAAATATCTGGAGCCATTAAAGTGATTGCATTCTGAAGTGGGAAGTTTGCTGCTATTTATAGAGGATTCAGAAGTTCATATGCTGAATATCTTGGCCAGACCACAACCGCTCTTCTGGACAATGTCAATGAACGAATGAGTGAATCTTATTCATGAGTGGTGGTTTCAGGTTAGGGTCACTAACCAGAATCATGCTGCCAGAGTCCTTGAAATAACAATCCTGTCTCTAGTAAAAGGATAATGTTGGGGGCGGACCTCGCTGAATGGGAGCTGACTATACTGTATGCACTTTATTTTTATATACTGCTTTTGTTTACTGGAGCAAAGGCCCAAGTAGAAAAGCTCCAGAGAATAAGTAGCAAGAATCATTAAAATACAAGTTACATGATGGTGGATGTGACTGATTTTATGAAAAGGTGTACAATAGTTTGTTTGCATGAGAGGTTTTGCATGCACACCTTTACAATAGTTGGTTATGATAACACAACATGCAATAGTGAGTATGACCAATTTTACAATGCCAAGTCTTACTATGTTTACAATGCTTGGTTTGCCAAGTCTTCCATCTTGATTTTTTTTTTTTGGGGGGGGGGGGGGTAACAGAGATGGTATTATTAGTGACAAAAGTAGTATGGGAGTTAAAGGGCGGAGCTTAATTAGCCCTTTCACTCCAATGGAACTGAGGAGGATTGTACTCCAGTTTTCAGTAACTTCATTCTAAGCTTTTCAATAAAGTCAAGTTGGCTTCACATTTCAAACAAATGTTCATATTAGGGGAGCCGTAGGAGTTACTAAGAAAAGTAAAAGTTAAACTTATTCACAAAAAACTCTTTACAGTGGTAGTGTTAATTAACATTCCAAATCTTAAATCAGATTTTGTAAGTCATGACAAAGAGTAAATATTAATTTTGTAACAGTTTGTGCACAATGTGCAATAGGCCAATAACCACTGAAGAAATGTCTGGAGGTATCGCTAGGCTGTAATGAGTGATAAGTCAGAGAAGTGAAAAACTTCTCTAAAGCAAATTTCACACTCCTCAAAATTGAGGTGGAATCCTTCAAAGCCCCCGTGCCTGTGGAAAATATGGCCCAGACTGCAGAATCTTTTATAAACGCATTCTGTGAACACCTTCAGGAATGCATGGATCATGCAATCCCAAATAAAACCAAGACCCAATCCTCCAAAGGCAGACGTCCTGTCTGGTGGACCCCAGCCATAAACAAACTATACAATAGAAGGAGGAAGCTACTAAATGATAGAGCAAAATCCCAAAAAGGGAAGACATCACTGATCAGTATTAGCAAAAAACTACGGGCACACATAAAATTGTCTAAGGCCAGCTTTGAGAGAAAAATTGCACAGGACACTAAGGATAATCACAAGGCTTTCTTTAGTTATGTTAGGAACCTGGGTGGTAATTCCCAGATATGCTCAGAATTAGTCCAAAATGACAAAAAATACACTGAACCCACAGACATTGCCAACATCCTAGCTGACAGGTTCAGCGCAAACTTCTCCCCCCCCCTCCCCAACAAAAAGGCAAATATCTATCCCAGCAGAGTGCTGCCCCCCTGACATCTCAGATGCTCAGGTAAGAGCCGCCCTCTCCAAAGCAAAAAACACAGCATCAATGGGACCAGATGGTGTCCTGGGCTGCGTCCTACATGAACTCCAAGAACAGCTAAACCCAAACATAAAACTACTGTTCAGTCTCAGCCTTACTACAGGATATGTGCCCAAAGAGTGGCGTACAGCAACAGTGGTCCCTCTCCATAAAGGTGGTGCCTCAACGGATCCTGGAAACTATCGCCCCATAAGCCTGACTAGCTTGGTCTGCAAAGCTATGGAAAGGATCATCATGGACCTCATAAATAAAGATATTGGGGACCTACAAACATTGGATCCTACCCAGTTCGGCTTTGTTAAGGGCAGATCCTGCCTCTTAAACCTGGTTGATTTCTTTGAAACAGTCACCAAGGCCATTGACGAGGGGAAGGTGGTCCACACAGCCTACCTGGACCTCACAAAAGCCTTCGATACAATACCCCACTCGGGCATTATAGATACGCTCACCAGCTTAAATATAAACCCCTATGTCACTAGATGGATTGCAAACTGGCTCAAGGACAGAACCCACATGGTTAGAATTGCTGGAGCCATGTCAAACTCCAAACCAGTTACAAGTGGTGTCCCACAAGGCTCAGTCCTGGGACCTCTCTTGTTCGGTATATATTTCTCGGAGGTACAGGCCAACACGGAAGGACTGTGGCTGACCAAGTTCCCAGATGACTGCAAACTGGGCGCCATAATTGACTCTCCAGCCGACACAAGCATCCTCCAAAAGGACCTCATACAAACAGACAACTGGTGCCAGAGCCATGGCCTCAAGCTAAATGCCAAAAAGTGTATAGTCATCCCCTTTGGCAAAAACAAAGTGCCCACAAATTACCACATAGGTGGTAATCCATTAAGTACAGAAGAAGTAATTAGGGACCTGAGGACCCAAGTTGATAGCAATCTCTTATTTGACAACCACGTGGCCAAAGTGGTTAGAAAAACATTTTATATAGCCCACCTAATCATGAAGGGATTCACATCTAGATCAGGGGAGGTCATCGTGCCTCTTTACTCATCCCTCATCAGGCCCATAATTGAGTACAATGCCCCTTTTGGGATGTACCTTACCAGACACCTGCAGCAACTGGAAAGACCCCAAAAGTACCTCACCAAGAGGATCAAAGGGCTCAAACAGATGCCATATGCTGCCCGGTTAAAGAAACTCCAGCTCTACTCAGTGGCATACCACCTGTTCAGAGGCGATCTGTGCCCAACGTATAAAGCCATGTCCAACCTGGAATTAATGGACATGCTGCACCTCAGAAAATCCAAATCCCATCGAGCTACACGCTCGAGAGACTTGAACCTCAGCACTGAAATAAATAGGACATGCTGGAGGGATAGATTCATAACCCAGAGGCTCCCTTCACTCTGGAATAAAATCCCAGTCCAGGTTAGGCAGAGTCCCTCATTGACTCTCTTCAAGAGGAATCTTGATGAGTGGATGGGAGATCGTAGGTTTACCCCGGGTATCACTTCTGTGTCACTGTTAGACAGAGGCACAGTATACTAACCTCGAAAAAGGGCATAGCAAAATAAATTTAAAATGGGTGGAGAAAGCCAAACACATTCTGGCTAGGCTTATAAATGCCCTAGGGCAGATAGCCTAGTATGAACCTATGAACCTAAGTAGACCTTGGTATAATTGACAATTACTGAAATGTGAGTGGAGGGTAAGAGCAGTGGTACAGTTAAGGAGGAAAAGATGTTATGACAGAATTACTGAGAAAAGGTTGCAGTATGCACAGCAGATGTAAACAAAAAAAGACTTCCGTGAGTATGTGGAAAAGCTACAGGATCAGTTTAAGCAAAAGTGAAAACAATTTTAATCTACGAACTGACCAGCCCTCTTCATATACACAAAGGTCAAAAGAAAAATCTAAAGAGGCAGCACAAATCCTGTTAGCACAATACGCACAATTAGGGTCACATCACAACCTCACATACAGATTTTTAACATATAGTCAAACATGTAGCAGGTGCTTATATAACTCACTCAGGCAAACAGAGTAACAATTAAAAAAAAAAAAAAAAAAAACAGTAATTAATGTAATGGCCTTGTCACTGTACCCTCCCCTGCAGTTCAGATTTCTCTTTACAAAAAGCCTCTGCTAGACCGATAAACAAGTCACCTAAATGCCTACTGACTGGCAGATGGCTTGTGCAGGGAACGGTTTTGGGTGGGATGGCTCAGGTACAGGATAGCACAGTATTAATTTAATTCAAAATATATACATATGCACACAACTGTAATCTCTGCCTTTTATCTGTAAAATAACAGAAAAGACCTGTAGATTAATAATGTCTCTTAATACCACAAACTAAGTTATTAAGTTACCAGAGTGGGCCAACACAGATTACAGTATTGGTACTACAATTCTGCAAAGGAGTAAAGATGCAACTGTCGTATCTAAGAGGCCCACTTCTCTACAGTCTGTAATATACATATGTGTAAAGATATCCAGAGTAAACACAACTTCGTATTGTTAGCAGAATTTTGCCTTAAATAATTTCTAATGAACTGAAATCCTGGGAAGAACATTCATCTATATAACTAGTTATTCCTAAGACAGTTCTTTATTCCTTCTCTATTGACCTTAATCATAATTGATGCAGTATGCGGACTTTGATGTTTCACTTGCTATAAGTTATGCAGCCAAGACATTCATTCACATGCAGTCCACATCACTTCATTTCACTGTCTTGTATATGCATTTGAACTTCTCTGAGTTAATGACAACTGTATTCATGACAAGTTATAGCCAGTTATAACTGCCTGAAGATTTAAGCATAGATCTTTTTCGGCAATAATAGTTTTGGCAAGGTCTAGCTCATCAACGATTCTGCTGCACTGTTCAGAGCCTATTATCCTGTAGACTAACATTTTAGGTAGTGTGAACTAACAATTGAGGCCTGGTGTTCAACCTCTCTCTCTGTATCTCATCCACTAAACTCCTGAGGGAGTTAAAGAAAAATCTTTGATAAATGAGTTCCATAACCAGCAAATTACCATTCTGCTGACTATAAATTCTGCTTCAAAAGAGAGTTATATCAGCAGTGCAATATTAAAGCAGGAGTTAACACAGAAAGGTACATATTTTCTTACATAATTCTTAACCTTGGTATTTTGTACGAGTTTCTATCTCATTTTAATTCAAGCCAGGCTTCTGCTTCAAGTCTCTGCTGGAAGCAGTTATATGCCTGGCATCAAGAAGCACTTCCTACCAGCTTTTGCAGACCCTAATGATTAGCTGTTTGTGAACTTACCTTGACAACTAACTAGGGTAAGAGCAAAGTCTTTCTTACAGGAATAGCTCTGAGGCCCAGAAAGTTTATTAAGGATTCATACCGCAGGTTATTGGCAGAAAGTACTGCCTGGGTCATTTGCTGCGGTGTCTCTGAGATGCCTAAAGCTGCTGTGTTCCTCTGACAAAGTATTTTTACAACTGCTTCACTTCTGTGTATGCAGAAGAAGATAAGAAGTGTATAAAATGACCTGAAGTTCAATGTGTCTAGTCAACAGCCCTTCCTCAAAGCACTACCTGAATGCATGCAACTACCTCAAAATATACAAAATACTTCTCCAAAGTAGCCCCTCCTGCAAAGTGTATAGCATGCATCATCCCTGCCAGCTGTCCAGTGACCAGATTCATTCCAGAGTACAGGTTTCTTGTATTCTTCTGGACAGAACAGTTTGTCAGTACAGCAAGTGAAGTAAGGTTAAGAATGAGCTTAAAATATACATCAGGCCTGTATTTGATTTCTATAAATTTGAACACAGGCTCAGGAAACATATAAACTGAACCTCGATAACATACATTTAATTCTCTCACTGTTTTTTCCATTCTATGGAAATCGTAGACACGTGCACACACACGCACACACACACACACACACACACACACACACACACACACACACACACACACACACACACACAGGTGTGTTTGCATGCATGTAAAAAAAGAGAGAGAGAGAGACAGAGAGACTTGTGCATTTGGTTAAAACACTCCGTGGTTGGCATCTGCTTAACTGACCACATTTGGTTGACATATGCAGATGGTCAACAGGTGTGTGAGATCAATGATCCCCGCATGGGGCAATATTGCCTTTCCCCAGGGATTGTGCAGTCTGAGAGTTAGTATATATAATTAGGGTGTTTTTTTTTTTTTTTTGAGGACAGTTTCATGTAATGACGTTCGTTCTTGGCACATAAGTGGTAGTCTAACATTTTGTGGTCAATGTTTTGACCACCAACATTTGCGGTAGTTGATACAAGTATTCCTGCATATATAGTACATATATGTGTATATATATATCTGTATATATATATATATATATATATATATATATATATATATCTACATAAACACACACAGACACACATACATAGATATTTTATATATATATATATATATATATATATATATATATATACATATATATATATATATATATAAAATGTGAAAATGGACAATGCTACTAACAGAAACTAATTCTGACATAAATATGAACAAGTCATGGATAATACCATAATAGTATACTAGACAGGCTGCCGTGTGCTGCAGTGGTTAGTGTTGTTGCCTCACAGCAAGAGGCTCTCCGGTTTGATTTTCGGCTGGAACGCCTTCTGTACTGAGTCTGCATGTCCTCCCTGTGATCGATTAAACTTTAAAAAGACATGCAGGTAGGTGCATGAGTGGATGCCTTCTCTGAAAGTTGGGCGCCAGGCTGGCAACTCGACACTTTAAAATCTTCTGCCAATCATAAGCAGACTGGTGATCCACTGTGGCGACCCCTAACCAGAAAAAGCCAAAATACTTTTCTGTTTATTCTAGACAGGCTATACAAGCATTCTCCATCAAATGTAAAAATAATTATACTTTGATATATGAATACTACCTGTTATGGGCAAACCTAGACAAATTACAACCTTAATGAAATGCCCTGATAACATCATAAAGCTTGTCATGCTGTACTGCCTACAGAGACAGCAAAGCACAACAGCACTGTCAGAGTAATGAAGCATGTACCTTGTTTCACACCATCACAAGAAGAAGCAAAGTTGTCAACAAAAACAAATACCATCGTGAAAAGTAAATAGCATTTTAAAAACTGTTAAAGTAACTATTTTTGGGCATAATATATGTAGGAAGGACAATCTAAGATTAAAAGCAAAGTGGAAGCAGCGTCTGTAATATAAAAACAAACAAAATCAAAGTGGCATCCGTTCTTTGCTTGTTCTCAAATTAAAAAAGCATCAAACAATTAGAAAAATTATTTTTCTGCAGAGAAAAGCTGTTGGTATAAAAACTACCAGGAATTATATTTTTTGATGTGTGCCTAAATATGTCATCATACACACCCAGGAATGTACAGTTTGCAGTGGCAAATTTTAAATTGAACAATCTTACATAGATAGAGCATCACAGTGAAATGTTTCTACCATGTACAATCTGTGTAACCAGAACACGAATAAAAAAAACAAGTAGAAATCACACCAGGAAGTCCCAAAAGAGAACGCCAGCAGACTGTATTCGTTGATTATGAACGCAGCATGTACAATCTGTGTAGCTCACACAAGAAAACATGGTTTTCAGGAAAGCAAACACCTGTTGAACATCAAGCCTTCCCCAGTCAGATGAATCTCATTTCATTCCACTGTACTAGGAAGTCTACCCAGTGCTATGTGAAGCCCTGTCAGGAGAGGCTGTTATTCCAATAGCCATGGGGGTGGCTTGGAACGATCACTGGCACTTGTGGTAATATAGCCCCTCCACTGAGTGGGACATGCCATCTGTGTTCCCACAGAGGCCCACAGTGGCCTCCCTATTTGAGTGCAAGTTTCTGTCCACCCACGGCGAAGCCTACCACCAGGCAATAGCTTGGCATGCCTAATGTCCATCCCCAGGCTGTGCATTTGCATTGTTGCCATCTTCTGATGGATCATAGCAGTTTGTGGCCAGCTTCACTCCTCCCACTCTCCTGCCAGGATAAGCCTGCCATCCTCTTGCTCCACTCTATCAGGTACCTGGACTGCCTATCACACACAGGAGTATTTGGCCATACCCAGAACTTTATCCCTTTGTACCAGAGATTTTCTTTCTCCAGAGAAGACTAAATTCAAAAATGATATATTAACTGGTTGT
This sequence comes from Protopterus annectens, assembly GCF_019279795.1. Lineage (NCBI taxonomy): Eukaryota > Metazoa > Chordata > Ceratodontiformes > Protopteridae > Protopterus > Protopterus annectens. The sequence continues at coordinate 431,416,191 of NC_056747.1, read as the reverse complement.
CATTACTATGTGGTCTGTACCTTCTAATGAGTTTTCATATAAGAGCTATCTATTTCTAGAATGCTCTTCGTCATCAGAGTTTATTTATTTTACATTTGTTCATCGGGCTACTCTAACTGGATATATGTCCATTTTCAGTAGAGGCCCGGGGAGAAAAGTTCCAAGCATGAACAGTGACAAAGTTAACAATGCATAGTAACATAAAGAATCACAGTACAGTCTAGTATTAGTCTTAAAAGCAGTTATAATAATACATTTTTAAACTATAACAAATAATTATACAAAACACAGTAGAAGGTATGAACAAGTCTCAGGTAGGGGAAGAGAACATAAATGTTATTCTCATAAATCAAAGAAAGAGCAGTAACTAGTTTTGGAGACATGGGTTACAGGAGTAGGGAAAGGGGTAAGAGTAGAAGTGAAGAAAAATATCAGTCTGGGTTAGCGCATTGACAAAGCCAATGAGTTTCTAGATGTTCTTTAAGATGTTTTTTAAAGAGAGAAGTAGAAGCAAGGGTAGATAATTCCGAGGGAAGCTGGTTCCAGATTTTTCCTGCAGTGTTTGTGAAGAGTGAATCCCCAGCTTTGTTATTAGCTTTATTTGAGGAAACTAGAAACTAGAGTTGATGGGACAACAAGCTGTGTAAGGCAGACCTGACCTCTCTGTCTCCAGCAAGCCTCCTAGATAAAATCAAAACTGTCAGTGTTGTCCCTCACAACCAGTAAAGAAGTAAATAGCAATTAAGGAAAACGCTAAGCACACGATTCCCAAGAACTCCAAAAAGCCACAGCAGTCCACTCAGTGTATAAAAACAAACAATTCTTTATTCACATCAAGAACTTAAAAAGATTTAGCACTTTTGTCTACTGCATCATAGACTACATCAGAATCAATTAATAAACACCCTTCACTGATATTTATACCCTTTTCATACTAATAAAGTTGTTAATTAACAACAAATTCATCATTAGCTTAAAGCAACAGTAACAAACTGCCATGTGTAGATTCTGATATTGAAACACTACTAATATAAAGCACTAAAATATATAAACTATGTAAATAACTATTATTGCTCATAAAAAATATTAAAAGCCCAATATTAAATATATATATATATATATATATATATATATATATATATATATATATATATAAAATCTATATATGGATCTACTTCAGTAGATCGAACTTTTACAAGTTAGAACCACATATGGCTGAGACCATACGTTCGAACTAGTAAAAGTTCGAACACTGAAATAAAAACACAAAACAAAAAAACACAAAACTAAATGTCTATATAAGGGGGGCCATGACCACCTGCAACCCCCACACCCCCCCTTTCTTAAATATACCAACTCTTGAGATCGCACTACATTGCAGAAATGGGAAATCTTCCCTTTCCGCTCTGTACGTAGATCTCCATTCAGTCCGATTGAACTTTTACAAGTTTGAACATATGGTCTCGGCCATATGTGGCTCAAACTTGTAAACGTTCGATTGACTGAAGGGCCCCATATATATATTACACACACATATATATAAAAAACATATTTATAAGATGTTCAAATGACAAGCTGAAACCTATACAAAAATATCTACACGTGATATATTTATGACAGTTAAATACACATATACATATTACTGTACTGATGCTGTTAAATGCAACATGTACCCCTGCTATTAATGATAATATTACCATTACACGTGTGTTGGAATTAAGACAATGGTTGACATAGTAATATGTATATGTGTATTTAATTTAAATCCTTAAGTATCCTAGATATTTTTGTTTGAGATCTACAAGTATTCCCAGGCAAAAATACAATCTTCACAGAATACCCTGCATTTACGCCTGGCCCTCTGTTTAATTTCTGTAAATGCTTAGATTTTTACATGCCTTGATGAAAATGGACCCCATTCCGGAGTCAGGGCATAATTAAAGTTCATGAAATCAGTTTTGCTTCAGACTTTGATATATTTGATGTAAGTGCTCTTTTCAGCACTTACAATGTAACCAGAATTGCCTCTTTCTTTCAGTTCATAAGAGGTTACATTTATCGGAAGCATATGTAGATATGTTTGAAGATTCTTTTTTATTAGCCCAAGGGCTCTTACAACTGGAACTATCTGTGCATCCTTATTCTGTATTCCTCTAGTTTCTGTTAACAAGTCCTGATATTTTACAAATTTATGTCTTTCAGTTCGTAGTCACCGAGTATAGGAATTTTAATAATCAAATATATTTCTTTTTCTCTTTAACTACAATTTCCAGTCTGTTTACTCCTATCTTCTTAGCTGCTGGTATTAGGTGGTCCCATGTAATCATTTCTCCATCATTTTCAACAGTCCTTTGCGGTTCATGTTTCCAATGTCCCAGAACTGCCGCTACGCTGTGATGTTTACAAAGTTTACAGTCTAACAGCTTTGCCACATTATGTCTTTTATTATACAAACCTTCAGCCATGAGTGCATCACGCCCTGCAACACGATATCTGTTTCTGTACTGCAAACTCCACATTTGTCTGTATTTCCTACCTTTTCTACAGATTTTATGAACCATACAGTATGTAATCCACTATCTTGAGCTGCCAATATTAACCTTTCATCTTTTGGTTTAAATTCACCCCATCTAAGGCATTTGCATAACAACTTTTGGTTAAAATGTGGCTGTCCCAGCAGATCTCTATACTGCTTGCTATAATTGTGATCTTTCAATTTATCTTCTCATTTCTTGATCGTATTCTTTGTATTTTGTCTCTTGCCACCTGTTTTCACATATTTGGTTAAATTTCCATACCTGTTTTATTTCTAAAGGCTTTTGCTAACCTAAGCAAACAGGTCATCTTCAACTTATTTTGTTCATATTATAGAACATTCAATGTGTTTGGCTCTGATGATGTCAATAAACACGTATGCAATCCCACAATCAACAACCTACATGTATAGTCGATTTCAAGGAGCTCATGCTTAATTCAGATTGAGGGATATATAATCCTGGCAAACACTGATTCTTGTATAAAATCTGTTTGGGATGGAGCGATTTTCTTGTTTTCCTGTCAAGCTTATTCAGCTCCTTTTGGACTAGTCAATCACTCCAAAAAATACAAGTAAAAACAGGAAGTACAAGTTGATTTATAGCTTGAACTTTATTGCTACATGTCAAAGCAGTTTTCAGTATTAATTTGTCTCCTAAAATATTCCTTACTAAGCTTTGTTCTCATTTTTCATGCTATATCTTGTTTCAAATCTTTGATATCACGTTCCTCCTCAAGTTTTATATTTTCTCAAGTCAACTTCAAATACTGTTTTTACACATTTGTTGAGACCAAATGATATTCCTATGTCACGAGTAGGCTTTAATAACTTGTAGTCACACCTTCATGTGTTTATCTGTTAAATTATACAGTTTTATCCTTTCACTTGATTTTCTTGGCGTCAGAATGAATCAGTTGACCTAGGTTGTTGCCTAAACAGCTTAACTGCCAGAGTAAGACAAAACAGTAATGGTGACAAAGAATCACCCCCAAAATATTCCATGCTATATTTTCACACTCTTAATAGCAATTTGTCCTTTTTTGTACTTCAGCTACAAAGTGGTTTGCCATGTCTTCATAGTAAATGCAATAAAATTTACAAATGTTAAGCGTTTTATAATCCACAAGTGAGGAATACTATCAAATGCCTTTTTGTAATCTAACCATGCCATACTGAGATTCCTGTTCTTTTTACAAGTCTTCATTATGACTTTATTTAACAAAAGATGATACTTTGTTCCATGTGAATCTAGTTTATTCCCATTCTGTTCTATGGCCATGATTGAATTTTTATCTAAGTGACTGTATATTCTATCGGCATCAATTCTTTTACATAACTTGTATGTTTTTGGGAAACAGTTTATTGGTATGTGGTGTCCCCACACTGGGCCAGTAATCAAGGAGTCTGAATCTTCAACACTGACACTAGTGAGGGATGTGCATTTGGAATACAAATGGATACACTCAGCATTTCCAGATGCAGACCTCCCTGCATCAAGCACAATTTCCCATAAGAGCACACAGGGTACACACACAGCCCAGGGTCTAGGTGTCTCTGTTTCTTCCCAGATCCCCAGTAAGGCTCCACACTAGCAATGCAAAACCAGTGTTTTGTGTCTCTGCCCCAAACAGCTGACACACACACATACTCTTTGAGATTTAATTTTCACATACACACACCTGGGAAACACCTGCACAGATTACATGCTCTACCAACTTTGCCCAGACTATAACGTAGATTCACTGCTTCCAGTCAGTTACTATAAGGCTCTTAAAAGGTATCCAGTTATGCTGAGTGAAGTTATTAATACAAATGGTAATGTCCAAAAGCAAGGCTTTCATGAGTGGCTAGAGTTATCACCAAATAAATATGTACAAATACTCTGAGCTTCAGTATTCTCTAAAATGGTCCAGCCACAATGGAAAGTTTAAATATGTTTAACAATAAACAAACAAGAAAATACTAAACATATATTTACTGTAAACCACAGAGTTCAAATCATAGGAAATACTGAAAATAACACTGATGGACAGGCTCATATAATTAATGAAAAACTCTCTAAACTAAGTTTCACTATATTTCTGACTGAATCTAGGAGAATTACTATTCCCCAATGGCTTACTTGATAGACCAAGGCATAATGATATACATGAGAGTCTTTAAAGTCAGGTACCCCAAAACAGAATACTCAATACTCAGATTACTCCATGTAAAATATAATATCCAAGATGGCTTGCAGAATGACCTCAACTGGTCACCTGATTCTAGGTTCTCACTGTATCCCCCTCTGAAGCTGAGACAAGAATTTGGCATAGATGGCTACAATACACATCTAAATGTTTGCAGCAGTGCCTGGGGCTTCCCCTCTTTTTACTGAGCTAATGAACAAAGGGTTCTTTCAGACCCACCATCTCCAATCCTATTCAGCTCATTTGCAGTTGCCTTACTTTTCTTAAAGTAAGCTAGCTGGTTAACCTCTGCTATCCCAATATCCTCTATTAGAACATATACATTTAATTCAGTTACAGTAATACATGTACATTTCTTTTCATTCCAGCAGGGCACACTGTTGATACATTGTAATACTATCAAACCTCACAAATGTATTTTCAGCACAAGCATCTGTAAAAATCAATTTGATATACAAATGGCATATAATTACAAAATTCCAGCTAGCTGTGCTGGCACAAGTCATAACTCCACTGCCTTCCTTCTCCTGGCATGGCTGGCAGTACCTCCTATTGTCAACATGGTCGATAATTCTTAGGATGATCTGCAGATTCACTTTTAAGTATAAGTGTGCTTTCTCCCATTGTTAACCATTCAGGTGTCATTTCATGGTGTACATATAAATATTTTTTTTATTCAAGGCTAAATCACACTGCAAAGATAGCTATACCTTTAACAAAAATGTCAGGTACAGCATCTGCACCTGGAGTTTTCCACTTGATAGCCCTTCATAACTTATTCTTTGTCTCAGTAGGAGTTACTTCATTCCAATGCATATCTTTTATAGCAGTCGCTTAATTGTTCTCTTACTTCTTTTATCCACTCGTCCTCCTTACTGTGCTCAGCTGGGTCCCCATAGATATTTCTCCAAGATGCATTCATTTCCTGTTTTCGTGGTGGTATCGCAGCTACTGCTGCTTTCTTTCCTAACTCCCTGTAAACTTTCCTTGAATCATCTCTGAATTGCTTGTTTTGTATCCTTTCCTTATATTTCCTAGTGTACCTTCTAAGTTTTTCAGCCTGTACAGAGGTTTCTAATATTGTCTGGTGCTCATAGTCAGTTGCACAAATGTGATAGGGTATAACTGAGGCTTATGAATGAGCGTAGCAAAGACGAGATTCATAGAGGTCATTTGTAAAGGATAGTATGCTAATGAGGTGGTTTAGAAGTTCATAGTCTGACATCTGCATGTTATGCACATTTATTGTTAAAGTGATGCTTCAGCTTTGACATTGGAGTTGCAATCTGCAAGCTCTAGGGATCCCTTCAATAATTTGTGCCGGTATGCACAATATAACTTCCCTGAAACATGATGGAATTATTTTCCCCAGCAACCCCTTCATTAGTGTCTCTTATGTATGCACAAGCACTAAAATGACACAAAATAAATGATTTTGACCAGCGATCACTGCAGCAGTCTGGCCATGTATGCAAAAGCACTTCCCTGACACACACATTATTTCCCCTACTGACCCCTTCAGTGGTATGTCCTAGTGTGCACAAGCACCAAAATGAAACAGTCACCCAAGCAACCCCTTCAGCAAAATGTCCAAGTATGCACAAGCACCAAACAATCTCGCTTCGGATCTCCATATTCTCCTGGAGAACTGCAGCTTACTGATATAAGTTCAGGGTTATTTGCACACTTAGTATGCAAATAAGCTCATTATAGGTCTGTCTATATGAATTGTATTCATACAAGTTTAATGCCCTTTATCAGCATAGCTGTCCACTTATCACTTATGTATTAAGCATGTTACGCTTTTGCAATGGGGGGTGTATGATTACAACTTCTTCACATGTACATATTCGTGCTGAAACTCTGGGGTTTGCATATCCACATTGTGCAGCTTTTTGTGGATCACTGCTATGAAAATGTTAAGCCCCACACTATGAACACCACCCTTATTGGTAAAGATAGTATACCTCAAATCCTAATCTGTTTTGATGATGTATTTTTTCTCCTTTTTCATGCTGTATTGCTGCAGTAACTTATGCCTGATGCTCTTCTAGTTTGAGGAATACAAATGCATTCTCATTAGGTGCTCAACCCACATCAGCTGGATCCTTTCTGTCAGGAGGAGGAATGGAGTTTCTCTGAAAGTTTGCCAGATTACCAAGCTTCTTATTCTGCCATGGAAAGTGAGCCCAGGAGCTTTCTGCAGGAAGCATGTTTTTACTACCGGTTAGCATGATCTCACCCTTAGTATGTCTACTAAATGCAATGCCTACATGTAGGAGAAGGTACACAGACTGACCAGGAAACTGAAAGCTTTGACCTTTGTCACCATAACTTGTCCAGCGTCCCCTTTACTGCCAGTTATTGTTGTCATACCAATGTGCTTGTCAGTCTTCCAATCTCCTCTAATTATTTGTGGGCAAGTTTTAATGATATTTAACTGTCTACCCTTAAAGTAATTCTCCTATTACACTAATAAAGAACATTCCACTTTTCACCAGGAGAGGGCCATGTCATCTGATTTTGTGGTAGCAGGTCCACCTCATGTTTCCACTCAGCAGTGGACTGTTCCAGTGTGTGGTGCAGATTAAAATTATCTGATGGCAAGAGGAAGTGGACAAAAAGCTATACAAATAAAGAGATGCAAATTCCATAACTCTATACCAAATAGTGCACAAATGTCAGCTGTACCCTAATACCATACTAGGAAAGTCACAAGCAGGCAGTAACCCAAGGCATACCCTTGACAGAGCCTTATGTCATCTGACTAAATACTATGAATGCTGGCAATTCCCACTCTTCAGGTATCATACATCTCAACTGTCCAGACTGTCACTTATTTTTGGTCTCTTCCTCATAAAATTTGAGTTTTCTGGCAAAAATCACAGAGGATTAAAGTCATGAAATAATGACATACATTTGAGTTTTAGACTTCATATCCTTCAGAAAATGCATCCCAACACAAATCCTGTTAGTCTAGCAACTTTCTAAGTTTATAAGACTGATATCTAAAATCTGCCCTTATTTTTTGCCCTTTGTCCCCCCATTAATTCAGGCTTTGTCCAGATTTTTGGAGCTAAGCAGTTGAGAATTATGTGAGGTACGTAGTGACTGAATGGGTGACACAAAGCAGTGATACCAGAATGCCCTAGTGCTGTAGCAGTTTGCATAGGACATTCTGGAATATATGTCTTTTCAGATGTGCAAGAATAGGTATAGATAAATATTGGAAGCTCTCGGACCATCCTCACCACCAGTATCAAGACATGATCCATTGCATCATGGATAAGACAAAATCTACAATGCTACTTCTGTGTTACAGGCTAAAACATTCAATAATATTTTCATTTTAGCACCCTGGCATATACCTTCTCAGGTACACAGAGAAATGCACTTAATCTCCAACTGAAAAAAAAACACCTTCCTATTCCTTTTTAGAAAGCAGGGACCGTCAGTCATAGACTAGAGGTACTACCTCACTTTCCACCCATTAGTGAGAAGCAGCATTAGCCATTATACCTCTAATGATATCCAGTGTATTCGGTTTCTGTGAACAGATCTCATGCAATGTCACAGCCTTGCTACCACTTAACTGTTTAATCACTGCAATTACGTCTTCTGCAGAAATGGACCCAGTTCCAACACAAGCTTTTTTCACTGAGTGTACAAAGGTAGGTTTTCCTACCAGATTCAGGTCTTTTTTTTGACTGTTCTCTTCTACCTCATGATAGTGCCTACAGTCAATAACACCATTTCTTCATCACCGATGAGAACAAATTGGGCAATATAAAGAACTCCATCATCAACAACAAAGCTTGCATTTGGCTTGTCAAAACTTCTCCAAGACACACTGAAAGTTATTCTGTATTGGCCTTTGAAACTCCTCCCGCACCACAAGCCTTCTCTTTAATGACTGCTATATCTTCTTGTCAGTATGTACTGGACAAATCTGAACTGCACCCTTCTTGCGTGACAGGCCTCCTCCTTTAATTTGATGCTTCTTCCCACAACACTCTGGTTCTAGGATTATCAACATCAAAAACACTCGCCACTTTTGGCCAAAACTGCTTGGCACTGCCTCAGATACCAAGATCTTATGTTCCTGGTCCACTGAAGTACACAAAACAGCAACTTTTTCTGAAATACGGTTAAAGTAATACATTATAAAGTCTCTGTTTGTTTGTATTACACCCTCATGTACTCATGCTGGTGTCTATTGACTACCTAGCCACTTGCCCAGCTGTCTGAAATAACTCTCCAGCAAAAGGTTATCAGCTGACAGCTTAGCACCTATTGTGAGCTGAATGTCTTGACCATATAGCCTTAGGTCTGATGGCATGCCTGCAAAGTCAGTTATCAACCTCTGGCCTAAGGTTCTCAAAACAAATAGTTCTGAGCATTCGTGTCTGGTGATGTGGTGTTTATTATGAAAAAATCTATGATAAGCACAGACGTTCAATGTTACCATTCATTTCAGATCAGGCAACTGTTCCTCTAAATAATTTCATCATTCCCCAAATGAGTGACATCAGAAGGGGGTACCCTCTCAACTATCATACCCAACATCTCCTAGAAGAAGAGACGACTATAGAAAGAGATTGTTGCATTTAACTTTGGTCTTGTGGTCAAGGTTTGAGAAGGATTTTTCTTTGTTGATGTATAAAACAATCAAAAAATAAAGACCAAATACTCCAAGCAGCTGGTTGGTGAATAAGCAAAAGCAGAGGACTGTTTTTTCCTGTTTACATTTTAAGGTCACATTGAGATAACCATCTCTTATAGGAATGTAATGTCCAACTGTATATCACTTGCCAGAAGCTTCTGAATATGCGCGTGGCTGCCTAAGGTATCTCCAGAATGGTACCCTGAGTAAAAGAGAAATAACTAGCAAGTACTTTTCAAGTTCCTGTTTAAGCTCTGACTCCTTCCCCAACCATGAAGTGACCATCCATATTGCAAAAGCCAGTTTCTGTTGCAAGTGTTAAGTCTATCCTAGTCTGCCCTATTCCTGTCTGCTATCCATCGGCCATCATACTTGACCAAACCCTTAATGTTGCACATGTGATCCCATATAATAGGTCCATTTAACTTGCTTAGGCTGAATCTAATAGTGACTGTAAATAAACCATCACATGGCTCAAATTTAAGATTATTCTTTTATCACTGTTTATGAACTTTCTACAGTGAAAAATACATTTTTGAACTACAAAAAGAATATACATTTTATTACTGTCTCCTTCTAAGAGGTTACTAATGGAAATGGTAGTGATACATCACAGTCTGAAATGCAAAAATTGTCTTTCTGAAACATAGCTCATAGCTAACAACACTTAGAAAATCTATATGAACAATGTGCTTTAAGTAAATCCAAACAAATGAATAAAGTCCAAAGTCTGTTATGCTAAGTGAGTCGCAAATAACTTTTGCTAAATAAATACATAAACAAATAAACTAGCTGGTATATTTCTGAAACAACTCTTCATCAAATGCAAGGTTTGCCTTTTCTTTTCTATTACGGGCATTAAAAGCTGCACAGCTTTCTCGGTGATGCTTATAAAATTTTCAAAAGTAGAGCACACTGTTTTAGATGTCTAACAGCTGCCTGCCTCCTTAAGCCACGAATTTGACTAGGCCGTTATAGCATTACATTATATGTATGAGAACTTTTGCAAACTATAATAATCTTCACATCATAAAAATTCAAATGAACCAGACCTGCTCTTTCAGACAGTAGGCAACTTATATTCTGCTGTTACTCTAGAAGGAGCAGTTGATTAAACAGTACAAGTTACACAGAGATGAGATGACTAATCTCTACATTTCATATAAAAACACTTCTTTTTCTACAAGTCTTTAAACACTAGCACTTAACCAAAAAGGCAAAGATTCATGTTACCATCTCCAAAAAGCTTTATTCCTGGTAAAAGCTTTCATCCTTAGACTTCATTAGATCTATATTTCATTTAAACCATTCATATATTTATACATGATAGAACAGTAAAGGGTGGTGGAATTGTAGAACAGCCAGAAGAAACTGAAAAAAACTCAGCTAAGTGTGTCTTGGCTGTGTAATACCTCAAACCTCCAATAGTGCAGGCCTATGGGATATATATTCAAATGACTCCTTAAGACCACGGGTATCCACTGTAGGAGGTTTAATTTATTAGACTGCCAAGACTCCAGCTTTCCTGAGTCTTCCTTTCGGTTTTACTAAATGGTTTATCTTTGTAACATTTTTACCTTTTGATTTAAAGTAGCTAGTAGAGTGATTCTGGGTGGTAAAATATTGGATGCCTGTAGAAATAGAGCCAAAAAACTGCAAGTCTTGGATCAAATTAAGATTGAATGCTTTATCCGCCTTCATTTAAATGCTGTTTTCAGACTGGCCAATGTGTTTTAGAGAGGGGAGACAAAGATTGGATGCGTGGAAAATGGGTGCATATCAATTTAGTGAAGAGCAATATATTGAAATTCACAGTACCGAGTGTACAATGTTGAAATGTCAAAATGATGAAAAGTTAAAAAATTTAAATCAAAACAACTACTCCCCTATGCTTGTAAAGCTGGATTTTCCCCATCTGTAGGACCCACATTAGCTCTCACTTCAGATTTTTAGCAATGAGGAAACAATATTGTTTGCTGACTGGCTGTGTCCTGTTGCAGTTTTTGTATGTAGTACATGCATGCATGCTATTAATACATGTTTTGAGTTCAACATTGTAAAGTTTCAACATTTTGACATTTCAGAATTTTGAATTTAGTATTGTTACTATAAGCACACCACTATTCAATAATTTATCAAGTGGCCCTGGAAAGCATCTTCTTCTTCTTTCGGCTTTTCCCACTTAGGGGTCGCCACAGCGGATCACCTGTCCGCTCATGATTGGCAGTGGTGTTTTACAGTGTCGAGTTGCCAGCCTGGTGCCCAACCTTCCAAAGAAGGCACACACATGCACTCACGCCTAGGGCCAATTTAGAGTGTCCAATCCACCTATAGCATGTCTTTGGGATTTGGGAGGAAACCGGAGCACCCGGAGGAAACCCACAGGACCACAGGGAGGACATGCAGACTCTGCACAGAAGGCACCCAAGCCAAGAATCGAACCGGAGAACCTCTTGCTGTGAGGCGGCAACACTAGCCGCTGCACCACTGTGGCCACCCAAGAATAAAAATTACTGTAACAGAACTTAAAATTACTGCAAGGACAATATTCTCACTGCAGCATAGTTGTTTAAATTAAACCTACAGATGGAGTGTATGTGAGTTTATTTCTTGGTGGGGCACCGATATATGTTACAGTAATCTGTTTTACCGGAGATTACTATATCACCATTCTAAAACAGCTGTAGTCTCTCATTCAAATGCATAAACACTTGGTCATGCTACATACACGCACACAATAATAATATTAATTTGTTAATCAAGGAGGCCCACTAGACACACACAGCCCCTTTTCAGGGTGTGACCTGGCAGCAATGTCTAGTTAAATTACTTGCTCAAGGTTACACTGTGGGCAAATGAGGGTGGAGGGAATCAAACCCTATACCACAGTACCTATAGTTTGCAATGTTTACGTCTGTACCAACTGCCAGTGAACACACACACCTACATATGCTATATTTAGAGTTTGCTGGGGACCCTTTTAAAACCCAAAGGTGGCTATCATTTATGCACTGCAGGTTTAATTGGTATAACTGGTACAACATTCAACATGCTGTTGGAGCTCCAACCTACAAGAGAAGAACCATCTTTTGGATAGTAAAAAGACACTAGAGAAAACAATTTTCAAAACAATATAAGGTGTGTAGAAACGTTTTAGGAAATATGGTGCTTGTGTCTGAGCTCAGACAATTAAATTCATCCTAAATGGAACTAATTTTTTGTGTTTACCTTAGTTTGACTACATAGCCTTCAGCTGACCTTTGTGAAACATAATTGAATGAAAGACTAGATTCCATGCATCCATGCAGAAAAAAATTCAACCGTCATGTAACTTCCATGCATGAGTAAGCTGAAACACAAAATGGCTAAAAGTAGTCATTTTGGAGCCTTGGAACTCAAAATTGCCTAGGGCAGGACAAAAATTTGTTTGCTGAGTGTGAATGTAAACCAAGATGACATGAACCCCAAGTGCTCCATGATGCACAAATGTTACTGAATTTTGTAGGTCCTTGAACGCAGTGTAATCACAAGCACAGTGAGTAAAGAAGTGAAAAATGTGACTGGATTTGTACACATGCCATATGTTGATAGTTTATCTTTCAGAAAAATGCCAGGAAATTTCTGAATTTACACACAATGGGTTCTTGAGACACCTATATGTAGCACAGCCTTCAAGTACCATTATGGGGACTCAGCACTGCACTAAAAAGATTTCACATTTTTGACAAATTGTTTGGCATGCTTCTGTGTTGTGCACACTGCATCATCATCAGTTTAACACATGGTGCCAAGTCAGGTGTGCAAGGTGGGTGGGGACATAGATCTATTCTACAGACTGAAATATATAAACATGTATGGAAATGCATTAAAATGACTGCAAAAAACAAACTGAAAGAAAAAAATATAAAACTGTCAAAACACGGAGAGAAAGTGGTGTTACTTTATTATAACACAACAAAAACAATATTAAACTGATTACAAAAACATTAAACTGAAAAAAGATACGCAACTGTCAAAATATAGAGTCAAAAGTGTGTGACTATTGTAATTATGCACTAAACATGGTATGATCCGCACAAGATTCTTTGCCTTTACACTGTCAATGTAAAGAATTATTAATATTCCAAACACACTGTTGATCACTATTATATCTTCAAAAGCGTGTATATTTGGAGGTCTAGCAACATTTACTGTCCAGCAAATCGGCTTACTGCTGGCTACCTTTCGCCATAGACACCCAATATGTTTACAGAACTGCACAAATCACAAGAATATGATGAACATCTTAATCACTGCCAGAACATTCTGTACAAGATCATGTTTTTGTTTACATATTAATATTGCATATGTGCACTCCTGTACTGTTCATATGTGATATATTTTTTCCAAGGTAGCAGAATTACATGACCAGAGGTGATGAACAAATCAGAGGCTCATTTGCAGTTCTCTTTTGAGCGCAAATCTTCTTCTTCTTCTTTCGGCTTTTTCCCGGTTAGGGGTCGCCACAGCGGATCACCTTCTCCGTTCATGATTGGCAGTGGAGTTTTACGGTGTCGAGTTGCCAACCCGGTGCCCAAACTTCCACAGAAGGCACACACATGCACACCTAGGGCCAATTTAGAGTGTCCAATCAACCTGCAGCATGTCTTTGGGATGTGGGAGGAAACCAGAGCACCCGGAGGAAACCCACGCAACCACAGGGAGGACATGCAGACTCCGCACAGAAGGCACCCCAGCCGAGGACCGAACCGGAGAACCTCTTGCTGTGAAGTGGCAATGCTAACCACTGCATCACCATGGCCACCCCTCTTTTGAGTGCAAATGAAGGTGAGAAACACTGCCTCCCTTGTCAAAGGCTGGCACTCATAACACCAAGTGCAGACATGCCAGCAAAAAAAAAAAAACAGAAAATGTTGAGAAGACTGAATATAAACAGCAGTCTTTTCCTTTGAACTTTTTTTTTTTGCAGAAGGGCAATACCCCTGCACCCCCAAACTTATATTTACCAACGTCTAGATACCTTGGAAGAAAGAGACTATTCCAAGCTATGGCCATGTCAGACTTAACATGTGTAAGTCTATTTTTTTGGCCAGTCTCAGCATTATGGGGCTCAGAAAAGTGGGTCTTAACATTTCAAATGGTTCTTGAAATATTATATGTAACTGATCTATGCATGAAAATTCTACTGTATTTTTTTGGCATAGATACAATGCATCTATGGGTTTGTCTATAAAATTCAGTACAAGTAGATTGTCTGACAACTACAGAGAAAGCAGCATCAAAAATTACTTCAATTTTAAAGATTTATGGGCAGTATTGTCCTTGATACAACCACCAGTATGGATTTTGGCTAGTTACTCTGTCCCATACATGCTCTCATATTATTCCTGAACTTCCTTCACATGCAGGCAATAATTCTTAACAGGTTCAGCAATATAGGGAAAGTACAGACTGCCAAGGGATGCTACAGTGTGTTGTTTTGTGTGCATGCAGAAGGTTCCACATTCCTAGAAGGTCCAGTCATTATCTAATAGTACTCAAACTGGAAGGCATTCTTGTACTTATAGGAGCATGTGTGTGTGTGTTGTCTTGGAAGTTTTTTTTTTTTCTTAGGAAAAGTTGTCACTTTTCTTACATATTTTGTAGCTTTTGTGGGTGGCTCTTGGTGGGTTTGGCCAATAACAAGTACTCCTGAAATAAATGTTGCTACACACACACACACATATATATATATATATATATATAAAATGTGTGTGTGTGTGTGTGTGTATATATATATATATATATATATATATATACAGTGTGCGCACGCATGTCTGTGTGTGTTTGTTCATGCATGTGTATGTTGAAATATATTGAAGAAGAAGTTGAACACAATTTGTCATGTTTACCCCCACACTCCCAGCTGATTGTACATACCAACTCCCAAGATTGCACTACAATGGAAAAAAGGCAAATTCTATAATCCCTACTTACCAAGATTGCAAACAGAAAAAATCCAGTAGGTGTAATAAGCAGATTTTCAGTCAACTGTACCAGCTTTTTTTCTGGTTGATAAAATGAACTGTTGACCATTTGTCAGAAGATGCACACATACCACATACCTTAGCTAAATAAAGCATGTTATTAGCAAAGCAACAAATAAATTAAGCTTGCAACGAGGAAAGAAAGCACACAAAAAATGACTAGACAATTCTAAAAAAAAAAAAAAAAAAAAAAAAAGGTAGCACTTGTTCTGCAATTAAATAGCATTATAAAGAAACTTAATAGCACAATCATGAAAAAATTTTATAAAATATTAACTAACAATACATACATTTTCAGCAACACTGTCTGTAATAAAGATTCGATTAAAACCTATTAAAAATCATTTATCAAAGAAGAAACACTGCAAAAAACTGTGTTTTACAACAGAACACATGACTTGAGGAACCCCTCAATTTCTAGAAGTTTTAGGCACACAAGGATTAGCTACAGAATTAATATTAAATTTCATCTGAAGGGAGGGAAAGGAAGTATTATGTAATTAATAATGCCCATGTATTATATTGTTACTCCACTATTAGAGTTAAATAATTCTGGTAACCAAACACTTTTTTTTTCCACACACTGTTTTAATTGAACTTAATGCTATATTTTCTGACCAATGTTATTGCCATTGTAATCAATACATTTTGAGGAATTTATTGAACAGCTTGCTGATGGGTAAGTGTTTTTCTAGGAAATAACGGACCGCACAGGAGTATAGTGAGGCCTGACACCCCAAGAGGAGGGCCAAAGCATCCCTGCAAGGTCTGATATTTGCTGATAATACTCACCATGAAGTGTACTACTGCAGTTGAGATAATGGGTTACCTGTTCAAATGTTTTGTATTTTTAATCAGTATACATATATATATTTGATGTGAACTAGTTTCGCCACCTGTTTCAAATTTCCTGTAGCATATATAAAAGTATTTTACATCCAAAATTTAAGTTACATAAATATTTAATGTCCACACATACAGACATAACATAGATACACGTGTGTAAAGAAACAGACAAGATTGTGTCATACAGACAGACTCACAGGACATATTTAGAAAACACACACACACAAAAATGTGACCAGGAATTACAGCTACATGACTAAGTACACTTCTGATGTCTCACTGTAATGAATTCATACTCCATACATTTCATGTGCCCCTAAATTTTCTATATCCCTCAAAAAATTTTGATTTCGTGTGTATGAGGCCAGACATTCTAGTCTCATGCTTCTTACTGTTCTGAACAGGCATGTTGATGGAAAACCTCTTGGCCTGCATACCTATTAAAAGAATTAGGGTTATATTTAAAAATTCCTCCTACTTTTCAATGTTTTTCTCTCATAATTTGTTTCATTAAGAAATCTTGAGCAAAAAAGTTGAAATGCATGCCCTCAGACTCTTGCTTGCATCTTCTGTCACTCTTGCACAGACACACACAGACACACACACACACACACACACACACACACACACACACACACACACACACACACACACACGTATTTCATTCATTTTTATTTGTTTCCAACTTGCTAAATGCATTTTTTAAGATGCACTTAAGGAGGGGAAAGTACAGTGGCACGTTCTTGAAACTGTTGTTGCAGTTACTTTTGACACTTAAGGGTAATTGTTCTGATTTTCTTTACTTTTTTTTTTTAACTTTACTATCAGTAAGAAGCAAAGGCACATTTAGTGACCATAGAAAATGGTGGCAATTTGTTTTTTCCTCATAGGTTCACAGATTAATACCAAGATAACTGCCTTTCTGGGCCATTTTAATCCTAGCCAATTACTTCCTGTGAGAATCAAACATTGCATCTTGGGTCTGTAAGGTAAACAACTTAATCATTATGTTAAATTTCTACCCTGCTTCATGCCAGTTTCATATGCTGTTTTTAATTTCTCTAAGTCTTTTGGGTTTCTAATCCCATAATAGGAATGGACCCCATTCCTAAGTCAAAGTATGATTATTGTTTCAATCTTTAATGTCAGCCAGAATTACTCTTTGTAGCACCTGCAATGTGCTAAGTAATAACTCTTTTTGCAGTTCATATGGGGTTACATGTAATGGTAACATATCTAAATATGACTGCAGATTCTTTTTTATAAGGCTCGTTGCTCCTACTACTACTGGAAACATCTGGGTATCTTTCTTCTACATTGCTCTCATTTCTGCCTGCAAATCCTGATATTTTATGACTTTGTCTCTCTCTGTAGGCAAAACACTGAAGTCCCTGGGCATAGAGATTTCAATGATTGATGCCACTTTTATCAACTTTTCATGGACCAATATATATCCAGAATTCTAGCATCTATCTTCTGAACTGTTCGTAATGGGTGATCATACGTGATGTAAACTTCATCATTTTCTATGATGCTCTGTGACTCATGTTTCCAATATTTTTCAGCCACTTCAATACCATAATGCTTGCACAGTCCCCCGTGAAATAACCTTGCCACGTTATTACGCCTTTCAGTATACAGTCCTTCTGCCATTAGTATGTCACAACCAGCAACGTGTGCAACACTTTCCAATTCTGTTTTACAAAACCTGCATTTTGTCTGCTTCGCCCCCATGTTCAATGGACCTGCGTGTATGTAGCCCACTATCTTGGGTCACCAATATTAACCTTTCATCTCTTGGCTTGAATTCGCCTGTCCTTAACCATTCCTGAGTTCAGTCCTGATCAACATGAGGTTCTTCCAGTAGTTTTCTGTACTTGCAACTATATTTATGCATTTTCCACATTTCTTGCCTTCTCATCTTGTCCTTCACCTTATATTATTTCTTCTGTTTTTTTGGCACATTCAGTTGCTGCCTGATTTTTATCTACTTCTGGTTTGATTTCCATTCCTGCTTGATGCTGATATACTTCTGCTAGACTAAGCAGGAAAGTCATCTTAGATTTATTCACTTCATGTTTCAAAATGTTTACTATGTCTGGGTCTTGTGAGGTCAGCAGATATGTGTGCAGTCCCACGATTGTAGATTTTATACATGTAATCAATTTCAAGGAGGCCAATACCTCCTTTGGGATGGGGAATATATAATCTTGGTATATGCTGATTTTTTATAAATCATTTGGTGAGCACAAAGCATCTTTCTTGTTTTCCTGTCTAATCTATCCAACACATTTTTGGACCAGTCAATCACTCAAATCTGTAAGTTAGGATAGGAAGAGCAAATTGGTTTATAGCCTGAATTTTGTTCCAAGATGTCAATGCTATTTTCAGGATTAATTCAAGTCTTCTAAAATATTCTTAAGTTTTATTAATTTGTTCATGTTCTCTTGCTGATCCTTCATCAATTCCCAAATATTTATACAATCCCTCTTGCTCAAGTCCTTCTTTTATATCACATTCTTGTCCCAAACTGATGTTTTCTTGGTGCTGCAGCTTTCCTGCTTTAACGGTTGCTTTTGCATATTTATCAAGACCAAATGCAGTTGTGTTTTCGATTCCTCATCTGATGAGCTATACAATTTTAAATCATCAACAAAGAGAAGATGAGAAGTCTTTACACTTTGTTGTTTTCTAGGAGCCATATCCCAAGCTGTTAAGAAGACAGTTTAATGGGTTAAGGGCAAGACAGAATAGCAGCAGTGACAGAGTCTCACCCTGGAATATCTCCCTTTGAATTTTTATCTTTGGAATAATAATTTGTCCTTTATTATGGTTTAATTGCAAAGTGGTCTGCCACTGTTTCATGGTCACTGCAATGTAGTCAATCAGTGTAGGGTGCATCTTAACATTTTTAAGCACTCTTTTACCCATGAATGTGGGATACTATCACATGCTTTTTTATAGTCAATATATGCCATACTTAGATTCTTCCTTTTTTACAGTGCTCCACTATGACTTTATTTAACAAAAATGATCCTTTGTTACATATGACTCTCTTATTGCCCTTTTATTCTATTGCCATAATTGAGTTTTCTTCTAAATAACTATAAACTCTGTCAGCATCAATTCAAGTGTATAGTTTATATGTTGCCAGAAGGCAAGTTATTGGTCTATAATTTTTAGGGTAGCTTGGAGGTTTACACAAATATGATCATTGTTTTTCCTGTTGTTAGCCAGATTGGTGTCTGTTCATGGTGCGCATATAAATAGTTCTTACTCATGGCTTAATCTTTGTGCAAAGATGTTAGCACTTTTAACCAGAAGTTAGATACTGGATCTGGGCCTAGGGTTTTTCAATTAGAGGCTTTTCTTAATTTTGTTTCAATCCCTCTGGCTGTTACTTTATCCCATTTCATATCCTGTACCTTTAAACTTCGTAGTCTTTCTTTTACTTCTTCCATCCATTTAGCATATTTTATGTTCCACAGGATCTTCATAAATACTTCTCCAAAATGTATCCATTTCTTCTTTTTTGGTGGTCTTTCAATTCCTTTTACCTTGTTTCCCAATTCTCTATAAAACAGTTTTACTTCATCAGTAAATTGCGTATTTTGTACTTTTCCTTTATATTTATTTGCGTATCTTATACGTTTTTCTTCCTGAGCTGAGATTTTTAGTTTATTTGCAATAGTGCATGATAGATCCTGATCTGTTCTAATACTGTGCATTTCTTTTATCAATTATATCTTTCCAAGTATTTTTCTTGATCTGTTCCCTCCTCTATACTCTTCTAACTTTGACAATTATTGTCTTAATTGCTTTATAGTTTTCTCTATTCGATACTCCCCCTCCTTTCCCTCACTACCCTGTCTTCTTGTGGTAGAACTTTATCAGTTATTAATTTAGGTACACAGTAATATATACTGTTTACTTCTGCTATATTACATAGATCTCTATGAACACTCCTAATTACTGTATTCATTTGTTCATCTGTATTAATATCAAACTTTTTTCAAATATGTTTTTGATTTTTAACCACAAAAAAGGAGAAAAGGTACAATTACAGCCAATAACTAGTCATCCACACCTCAATGGACCTCCAGATAAACAGAAGACTGTCACTGGCCAAAAAATAGGTTGAATGCAGCAAAAATGGCACACATTAATGATAGACCTTTAAAATACGTTTTCGTCCTCAACTTCATCAGATACAATTAAAAAACAAATTACAAGCCTTAAATAATCCACTTAAATACAAATTCACCAATAAAAACAACACATCTCTAAAATTGGAATAAAGAAAGCCACACAGTACCAGCCAAAACTGATTAAGCAAAAAACAAAAATAAAAATGAATAAAAGCTACATCAAATGTACTAAGCGCTTTCACCCTGTCATAGCTAGGGCATCATCAGAGTACTGAAAATACAAGGACACTTCCACCCCTTTATATACATAATGAAATTAATAATTCATTGAATAATTGACAAGAAAGACTAAGGCCATCTTTCCTACAATTACATTAAAAACCTATTGTAATGATAAATATGCATAAAATAAATACATTAATTCCATGCCAACGTAATTGTTGTATAAATAAATAAATAAATAATAGAAAAAACATGTTAAAAATCAATAAATGTAAGATGTGTTGAACAATTGTGATAAAAGTTATACTGTTTCTTATAGTAACAGTAATAAATAACAACTGTACAGATGTATAATAATACCACAAACTGAAGTTACTTATAATAGAATAAATCAAGTAGATGAGATATAATGGATGATAATCTTGAAGTTCATAATAATAGTAAATTTATGAGATGAAAATACCAATAATTAAAAAGTGTAGTATAAGAAATAATAATATGTATAATAAATAATAAAAATATGAATATTTTAGTATCAAAATACATTCAAATAAAATGTGATTTGTATTTTAATATACTTGAAATAGATATATGTTCATTGATACCCGGTTTGGTACAAGCATTTAATCGTAATTGCCAGAGGCATTCCTTAGCCTCTAGTAAAATTCTTTAAAATGCACATACACTTTGTTTTGTTCATAATCATTAGTATCCCTATGTAGCTTATGGTTTTTAATATCTAAACCTTTGTTAGTAAATTTATCCAAATCCTTGAAAATATTTTCCAGACGGAACTTGTTGTGCTCAAATAACAAGTCCTGTTGAATGCTTTTGTCTAGTTATAGTTTATCTAGCAACATGTTCTACATGTTCAGCCTTCTATGTCGGGAAAACAATTCGGAAGCTAAGGGAATGCATTGCTGAACATGTTAGGGACATCAAAAATCAAAAAACTACAAGTTCTCTTTTTACACATAGTTCTAGATGTTTAAATTTTAAGAGATTTTTATTTTTTTATTATAGACAGAATATCTTTTAATACACATAAGGGTGGTGATGAGCAGACTTTACTAGAGGCTAAGGAATGCCTCTGGCAATTACTATTAAATGCTTGTACCAAACCAGGTATCAATGAACATATATCTATTTCAAGCATATTAAAATACAAATCACATTTTATTTGAATGTATTTTGATACTAAAATATTCATATTTTTATTATTTATTATACATAGTATTATTTCTTATACTGCACTGTTTTTAATTATTGGTATTTTCTTCTCATAAATATACTATTATTATGAACTTCAAGATTATCATCCATTATATCTCATCTACTTGATTACTTGATTTATTCTATTATAAGTAACTTCAGTTTGTGGTATAATTATACATCTGTACAGCTATTTATTACTGTTACTTTAAGAAATAGTATAACTTTTATCACAATTGTTCAACATATCTTACATTTATTGATTTTTAACATGTTTTTTCTATTATTTATTTATGTATTTATACAACAATTACGTTGGCATGGAATTAATGTATTTATTTTATGTATATTTATCATTACAATAGGTTTTTAATGTAATTGTAGGAAAGATGGCCTTAGTCTTTCTTGTCAATTATTCAATGGATTTTTCATTTCATTATGTATATAAAGGGGTGGAAGTGTCCTTGTGTTTTCAGTACTCTGATGATGCCCTAGCTATGACAGGGTGAAAGCGCTTAGTACATTTGATGTAGCTTTTATTCGTTTTTATTTTTATTTTTGTTTTTTGCTTAATAAATCAGTTTTGGCTGGTACTGTGTGGCTTTGTTTATTCCAAGTTTTTTCAATTTTGTTACATCTCTAAAATTAACATTTCATACACTCTACCCACAATTCATATCACTTCTATCACATTAATAACTTAATTAAAAATCATTTTTCTACACTTTATTCTTTTAATGAAATTTCATAACATACAAAAATCAGTATTCCTTCCTACATCATTCCATTTATAAAAATTACACCTCTCCTTACAGATAATAAATCCTAAAATGACCTGCTATTTAAACTTATTGTGTTCATGGAATGTTATCTGTGTGCCCTCTACTTGCTCAATGTATACTTCTTCATTCATCAAGTAAAATATTTTCAATGCCTTTTAAATATAATAAAATAAACTTAATGCATTAAATTTCACAATTTTATAAATTTTATACATTTTGTAATCTTGCCGCTCTCAGCTTTAAAAGTGGGGCTAGGGATAAACCATCAGTTAGTCCAGGGAACCTACTGGCTTCTAAACAAATCTGCCAGTAAAGTTTTCTGTATTCTATTCTGGTTTCCAACATACCACCCCTCAAATCTCTTGGGATCTCCTCTAACACAAAAAAACTATACTTTCCCCTTTCACATTCTATACTATGTCTATATAGTGCATTATTAACATTTGTATTGTTTATGGCATTCAAATACTCGTATATTCTTCTTTTCAATTTCCTCTTGTTTTTTTCTACATAGCATGCCTTGCACTCACACACAGCAAGATATACAACTCTACTGGTCTCACAATTGCTATAGCTCCTTGTCATTAAGGTTCTATTTCTTGAATCTAAGTGGACTGATTCAATATTTTTAATTGAAGGACATTGCGCACATCTCCAGCATTTAAATGCCCCTTTCTTGTTTCTAGTTTCACTGCCTTTACAATCATAGTGCCCTTCTAAGACATTTTTTATACTTGTTCGTTTCCTATAGACACATTTGAATGAGGTTTTAAAATCCAATTTAAGGTCGCTGATTTTACTAAACCTAGTCTATTCTCTTTCCATGGTTTTACATGCAGCATTTGTATCACCACTAAAATCAGTGATAAATGCCGATCCAAAAGCCCCCCCATCCTTATTATCATTCAGAGTTGGCTGGTCACTAGCAAAGCTACTTTCCATAATCTCCAAAATTGGGGCATATTTAACACCCCTCTCACTAATTATTTAATTCTTCACTTGAGTAATTAAAGTTTCTGGGTAGCCACGTTCACAAAACATTGTATGTAAACTGTCACATTCCTTTCTAAATTCCTCCTCCTCTGTGGTCATTCTGCTGATTCTCACAAATTGCCCTTTAATAATACTTTTCTTCTGATGGAAAGGGTGGGCACTAGCATAATGTAAAATAGAACTGGAATAAGTCTTCTTCCTAAATACCCTTGAGTTAAATTTATTATCCTTATAAATAGTAACATCTAAATAAGCAATTTCATTGTGACCTATATTATACGTGAACCTTAAAAATTCAGTTGATTCAGTAATATACTGGTAAAATTCCAAAAATGTTTGAAATGTTCCTTTCCAAAAAATACAAATATCATCTAAAGAACACTTATAAAATACCCAACAATCCTTGTATATACTATACAATTAAATAAAATTGATAAAATTGTGATATTTAATGCATTAAGTTTATTTTATTATATTTAAAAGGCATTGAAAATATTTTACTTGATGAATAAAACAGCACACATTGAGCCAGTAGAGGGCACACAGATAACATTCCATGAACACAATAAATTTAAATAACAGGTAATTTTAGGATTTATTATCCTTCAGCAGAGGTGAAATTTTTATAAAGAATGATGTAGAAAGTAATACTGATTTTTGTATGTTATGAAATTTCATTAAAAGAATAAGAAAGTGTTGAAAAATGCTTTTTAATTAAGTTATTAATGTGATAGAAGTGATATGAATTGTGGGTAGAGTGTTTGAAAAGTTTATTTTAGATATGTTGTTTTTATTGGTGAATTTGTATTTAATTGGATTATTTAACGCTTGTAATGTGTTTTTTAATTGTATCAGATGAAGTTGAGGACAAAAACATATTTTAAAGGTCTATCATTAATGTGTGTGCCATTTTTGTTGCATTAAACCTGTTTTTTGGCCCGTGACAGTCTGCTGTTTATCTGGATGTCCATTGAGGTGTGGATGACTGTTTTTTAATTTTTAACTTACTGTTCACAAACCAGCACTATGTGCTTAAACATTTCACAATTGTATACCATGTGCGAGATTACAAAAGTACAAAAAATGTATAGAGCATGACACGAGATAATTATACAAAAGGATAAAACAAAGAACAATTATATACAATAGAAATAACTAAGACATGACTTCCAATAATATATGATAGAAATAACTAAGACATGACTTCCAATATCTACGAAACATGAATTTCTATCCTAATAAAGTCAAACATACACATATCTATGTTACGTAAATCCACTAGGCCATGCTGACTTCGGCTTTTAATATATGGTTAAGAAGGAGATTCCAGTATTCTAAATAATATTGCTACTTATTGTAATTATTTGTAAGCAGTTTAATAATTTTTATTTATTTTACATTTGTTGACCAGGCTAGTCTAACTGGATACATGTCCATTTTCAGTAGAGGCCCGGGGAGATAAGCTCCAAAACCACACAATTACAAAAATGTTGGTACAGTACAATAATGTAACTAATGATCATAGTAAAATACCTTACTTACTAACAATCTTAACACGAGCACTAAATAAAACTTTATGCATTAGTATGATGTTTCTTTATACATTAGCTTAAATTACAAGATCATGGACTCTAGTTATAAAGGAGAAAGACTGGAGTTAATACAGAAGAGTTAAAGGAGAGCAATAACCAGTAAATAAAAAGATGGTGAGCTAGTCGGCGTTAATACAGGGGCATAACCAATGTGTTATGAGGTATAGTTTCAGGTTATATTTGAAAAGTGAAGTTGAAGACAGTAATAAAAGTTCACAGGGCAGTAGGTTCCAGGTTTTCCCAACAGTGTTATAGAACAGAGACTCTCCTGTCAAGTTGTTGGATTTACTTGTGCAAACAAGTAATTTATTTGATGAGCGTAAGTTTTTAAGATTTCTGTAAGTGATAATAAGGCTAGAGAGTACTGGAGTATTGGTAGGTTGGTAAAGGATCTTATGGGCAATAGTAAGCTGGTGAAACTGAAGTAGATTTTGTAGCTCTAGCCATCCTAGCTGCTTTAGATTGAGACAATGGTGGGTTCTAAATGGAGTGGCAAATCTAGCAATATTACTTTAGGAGATTGCCAGTTTGTTGAGGTTATTTTTTGACAGATTAGTATATATAGGTGAAGCATAGAGGAGTGTGGAGATTAAATGAGTGTGGGCTATAATGGTTCTAGCTAATGATGTAAGATAGGGTTTGATTCTATAGGGGGACCCCAGTGTCTTATTGACTGTTTTATTGTGTTGTTAATATGAGTATCAAAGTTAAGGTTGCAATCTGTTGTTATTCCTAAGCATTTGGTGGTTGGGTCAGGAGATATGAGAGTGCCATTGTTAGATGTGACTGTAAAATCTACTGGGGTGGACGTCTGGGTAGGAGTGAAAAGTAAAAGTTTTGTTTTTTGGGGGTTCAAGAGGAGGCAGCACTGTAAAAAACATTTTTCAACTATATTAAAATACCTTTTGGGTTAGGGACTGTAGTTCAGATGGTGAATTAGCTGACCATATTATTGTAGAGTCATCTGTGTATTGTATACAGGTAGCTGTAGGTCATTAATAAAAATAGAGACTAGCGGGGAACCTAATATGGAGTCTTGAGGGACACCAAGGTTAATGGGGAGGTGAGTAGACAGATTATTATCCCATAGAACAGCCTGCTATCTATTGTCAAGTAAGATTGGAACCATTTTATAGCCAGTGTATCAAGTGAGAGGGATTTGAGTATATTTATAAGTAGCTGGTGGTTAACCATATTGAAAGCTTTAGAATGATCAATAAAGAGTGCAGAGGAAAATATGCTGTTACGCTTTTTGTTTATGCAGTCTGTAAAGGATAAGAGGGCAGTGGTGGTACTATGGAATGGCCTAAAATCCATGTTGACAGTTAGCAAATAAGTTGTTTTGGATTAGGTGGTATAGTAGTTGCCTATGCATGCATTTTTCCAATATTTTTGCCAATGGAGAAGGTAAGGCTATGGGACGATAATTTTGAGTTACCACCTTTATGTAGGGGGATAATGAGAGAGAGTTTCCAGATAGTTGGGATGGTACCTTCAGTTATGGTTCTGTTAATCAGTATGGAAATGGGATAGGCTATGGCTTTAGCTATTTTTTTCAGGTATTCTGCAGGTAGTTGGTCAGCTTAGGGGGTGGTTGGTTTTAGTTTTTGGAGAAGGTTGCAGATGAGGGAAGTTGGAACTGATTGCAACTGACATGAAGGGAGTGAGCTGGTAGTGGAAGTTGGCAGAGTTGAGCTGTCTGTGGATAGTTGATCGGCAAGAGATTGGATGGCTTCTGTGAAAAAGGTATTGAAGGCCCTGGCGGTTTGAGTGGGATTCTCAAGTTTAGTGCCTTGTGGGTTTGGTGTAATGGATTGGCCTGGGTGTAAAAATATGTTAATGCTTGCCCAAAACTTTTGTGGTTTATTTTGGTGAGTTTGTTGGAGTTGGAAGTAGAAGTTCTTTTTATCTAAGAGAATAGCTTTTTTTGTATTATGTCACAGTTGTCTAAAGTTTTGTTGGTCTATTGGGTTTTTAATAGTATTACATTTAGCTCAGGATTTGTTTCTAAGAAGAATTTTTTGCTTGGTTTCTTTTGAGAGCCATGGGGCAGGTTTAGTCTTATTTCTGATAGAGCATGTTGGTGCATGGTGGTCTAGGATGGCTAAGAATGTGGAATTAAAGTATTTTACGGCTTCATCAAATGGGGGGTATTTTACTGGTGACCAATTACATGTCTTAAGTTCACTTTGGCAATGTTCAGGGTTAAAATGTTTTTTGGTCTGTAATGTCCTGAATGTACTTGTGTAGGTAATATTGATCTTATGCCTGATAATATAGGTCACTGAGTGGTCACTTAAATCATCTGGGAGGGTCCCTACTTTGTATGTTTGATGAGGATTATTTGTGAGAATCCAATCTTAGGTACTATTTTTATTATTGAGTTTGTTAATCCTGGTTGGAGAGGGAATTGTTTGAGAAAAGCCATACAGGTTAATACGGGTAAGTAGGGTGTTCAGTACTACAGCACTTCCAGTCGATATTGAAGTCACCAAGAACTATAGTTTCTTGTGGGAGATTTACAGAAAGCCAGCTAAGGATATTTTTGAGGGTGTTTATGTTATTACCAGGAGGAAGGTAGATACAGATTATATATATGGATTTACAAGTATTGAGCTGAATCTTAGAAATAAGGATTTTGGCATTATTGTCTAGAGGTGGTTTAAGGTCTGAAGAAGTGACTTGTAATCCTGCTTTGTAAAGGATTGCTACCCCACCTCCCTTCTTGGTTGTGCGGTCTAGTCTCAGAATATTATAACCAGGTGGGATGATTTCATTATCTTTAGTTGCAGGTTTTAACCATGTTTCTGTTAGACATAGGATATCAAATAAATGGACATCTAGGAGGGCGTGGATGTGGGCAACTTTATAGTTAATGCTGCATATACGGAGATGTGCTATAAAGAGTGAGTTTGAAGGTCTAGTAGAGGTTTGTGTACTAGAGTGGTTAGGGCTATGGAGTTCAGTGGTAGGTGTATTCTGTGGGCCGGGGTTTGGATGAATGTCTCCATCAAGTAAGGAGTAGAGTTGTATTCTACATATAGGATTAAGAAGCTTACAATATTAGTACAGAGATTTCCTAGCTTTTAGATTGTTATACCTGATGTGGGCCAGTCTATGATACTTAGCTAGTAGGTAGCTAGGTCGGTATGTAATGTTTATGTGATTTTGGGAAATAGCTAGTGTTGGTGTGGTAGTATGTTTGGAGGGGTAATGAAGGGGTGGTCATATTGGATGTTCATAGGAGGTTAGCAGGTAGGCTATTAGTTAAAGGAGGTAAGAGTGAAACCAAGAGTAATAGCTTTATGTGTAATGGAGTAGGTAATATAGGCATTGTGATGATTTAGTTTAAGGTACTATATGGTAGATAATGAAATATTCTAAAGAGGTAGAGTAAGGTAACAAGAAGGGTTGGGAATGTTAATGAGGTGGACTGTTTGGCTCTAAGGAGATGGGGGGTGGTTTACAGGTATAAATGTAGGAGTACTGGGGCGGGTGGGAATTGAGGGCAGGGTAGGATAGCGGAATGAGCCCAAAGGGCGAACGGAGTGGGTAGAGCCAGCCATGGAGTGGAGTAGCTAGTATGAACCAATCAGTTGCACAGTGAGGTTGTACACTAAGAAAGCTTAAAGTAGGTAAGTTGCACCCTCTGTGTCAACTTTGAAAAATAATACCAAAACTGTGCTTCCACTTCAGCTTTTAAGTGGACAATGTTACTGTTACAGCAACCAACTGCCTGTCTCTAGTACTGTGGTGGACTTTTAAGTGGTATAATGTCAGTCCCTCTATCTTTCTTTCTATATAGGTTTCCTTCCTGTCTCTATTATGGGGAGAGACTACTCAGTTTTAATGTTTGAAATGGGATGGCTGGAATGGGCTTAACAAGCGGAGTTGGATCCCGCAGCTGGGGTTTGCACAGTTTATGGGAAATTATACATTTAATTGTCATATTTTTGAATCTAGTCTGGGACATTTGTGTTCATTCTAACCAGTTCTGCATGATATATTGTTTGATTAGGCACAACGTGTATTAAAATATGTAATTTCTGCCTTAATAGTGTAGAAGAGTTGATATTCAACATTACAAATTCCCAGGAAGGGGTTCTCTCAGTCTATCTTTCCTAATCGCACTCTAAAATTTACAACTCCAAAACATGTGTAATAAATCAGCATTTGGAGCTAAATAGGCCTGACACATCAGGGAATTTACTGGTTTATATTTATTTAGCTTGGCTGGCATTAGTTAAGCATTATTATTAATCATTAGTTGTGTATAGATACTTTTTTAAACGGTATGAGTTTGAGGGCATTTTTGATCGCTTGGAACTTTTGTTGTTTAGAATGATTTTCAGTCAGATTGATCCAATATTTTGAGTATAAACGGGACAAATGATATTTAATATTAGTTACTAGCTTGTACACATTTGATATATATTTTTTTCTTCAATAATAAGAGCTTCAACAACATATCAGTTAAACTTAACTCTTAAGTTCCAAGTTTTCCTCTAGAGAAGATGCAAGTTAACTGTCTTATTACAATTATATAGTCTTGTTTAGATTATTTAGATTATTGATCGTTCTAATTTCTTCAGTGGAATTCCCTTTATATTTTAGTATCTAGTTCCATTTTCTGATTTTTGGGTAATTATGTAATAATTTTTTTTTATCTAACATAATATTTGGATTAAGGTGCATTAGCTGAAGCAATTAGGTTTTTTGCTACCAGTAGATTTTAAAATATGATTATATTATTTCTAAGTAGGATGTGCACTTCAATACTATTAAGGTTTTCTTGTTTAATAAAGGGAAGAGCTCTGGGATTTATTTTTAGATTTTGGATATGGTCATTTCATAAATGTATCCATGCTGGGGTCCAATCTTTTCTTTTAGGATTGTATTAAGAAATTTGCACTATCCTACTAGAGCAGATGATATAATAATACAATTTAAAGTCAGGAAGGCCCAGTCCACCTTTCCCTTAAGGACATATCAATTTTTGAAAACTAGTTATAGTATGTGTAGGATGCCAAAGAAACTTGGTTAATGTTGTTATTAAGTTATTGAAAAACTTTTTTGGAATTATAATATTTATTGCATTAAATTGGTATAATAGTTTAAGAAGAATGTTCATTTTTATGATTGCTGTTTTTGCCAAAAAAATGTTCAATTTGGATCTTTGAATATATTTTTCTATATTTGTCCTTGCTTTATGCAAGTTATTTTGTAATTGTGTTTTAGTTACTTTCAAAGTTTATGCCAAAATATTTTAAACTATAGTTTATTTTTATATTTATTTCTGGGAAATAATCTTCTTTATGACCAATTGGGTTTATCAGAAAGATGAGAGACTTTTTTCCTCTCACGACAAACTCCAAAATCCAAAAGAAGAACAACTAGCAAACCAATTTATTAAAAAACACTCTAGCATCTTGGCTCATACTAAGCCTTCAAGGAGTCAGATAAGAGACTTTGTTGAATTTATATTTTAATTTGATATCAGAGATTTTTTTTAACAGTTGAGATAACCTTGTTTAGGTCCCTATTTGGGAGTTCAAAATACATGTTTAGGTCATCTGCAAATGTGGTCAAAGATAATGTAGTATTTATTATTCTTGATATATAAGTTTTTTTATTCAAGTACAAAAAAAAGGGGTTCCATATATAAACTGAATAAGTATGGGGATAGGGGACACTCTTGCCTAGTTCCATTAATAATTTTTATTGGTCTGGAGTTGGTTTTATTTATATGAAGGGTTGTATAGGAATTTGTGTACAATACCTAAATCATTTCTACAAATTGCTTGCATATGTTAAAGAGGAATAATACTTTTCAAGAGAAATTTTAAATTAACCCTATCAAAAGCCTTATTTGCATCTAGTAGAAGAGCTTATTTAGGATTTTTTTCTTGTTTAGTGAGGTGAATTAACAGATATAATGTAATAGTGTTGCCCTAGATTTGTCTATTAATCAGAAAACCTGACTGTTCCAGAGATATTATATAGGGTAGAATCATTTTCAATCTTTTTGCAAGTAGTGCTGCATAAATTTTGATGTTGAGGTTGATGAGAGTTGTTGGTCTATAATTTGAAGGGTTTTTCTTACCCAAATTATTCTTCAGGATAAAGATTATTTTTGAATTTGTTTAGATATAGATCAGTAATACCCTGTTCTCTTATATAATTGCACATTTTTAATAATTTTTATTAGTAACTGATCAAAAGATTTATAGAATTCAGATACAAAACCGTCTGGACCTGGAGATTTACCATTTTTAAATTTATTAATTACTGTTAATATTTCTTGGGTTGTAAAGGGAGCTTCCAGATTACTTTATTGTTTGTCACTAAGTTTTGGAAAGATGATGTCATTTAAAAAAGTTTCACTTTCTGATTCTGTGGATGTCAATTCATGTGGACCATATATTTGGGTGTAAATACTTTCAAATGTTTCAGTTATGGCTGTCATATTGTTATGTAGTTTTCCCAAGTAAAATATTTTGGAGATTGTTGGGACATTTTGAGTGACATTTATTATCCCTGTGCGTGTTTTAGAAAGTGTTTGGGCCCACTTTGAGTATTTGGCTAGTATTCTCATTTCAGTAAATAAGTTCTGTTGTGCTTGTAGATAGTATAATTCATTTGGCAAGCTGCATATGGTAGATTAAAGCTCCAGGTTTTTGTTAATTTGGAATTGTTTCTCTATATCGTTAATTTTCTTTACCAGTTCTTTTTTTCCTTGCTTTTTATAAAAGCACACCTTTTGAATTACAACACTCCTGATTCTAGTCTTACAGGCTACCCATTGGATATCATAGGGTATATAATTGTTCTGTGTAAGTTTTCATTTAATTCCTCCAACATGTTTTTTTTTTTATTTCTTATTGTACATCTTTCTTTTGTAATAAATTTGGATTTAAAGACCAATTAGTTTTTAATAGGTCTGGTTTTGTCAACTTTGACCAATTTAATTTAATAGCAAATTTTGTATGATCTGAAAAGAACCTTGGTTCTGTAGAGTACTGGATCCCCATTTTCAAAAAGGTTCTACTATTAGGAAAAAGTGTATTCTTGTCCAAGATTTATAACATTGAGAGTAATAGGTATAGTTATTTATGGATACAGTACAGTCTCTAAAGCAGTGAGGATCGAAGAGATTAAAATCAAGTATAAGATAGTTTAATGCTAGTGATGCTTGAGTATTATATACTTTAGGTTTTCCTGTCCTATCAGATTTTGGATCTAGTACTAAATTCCAATCCTTTCCTAGTATATATAAGTGATTTGGAAATTTAAATAAAGTATTATAAATTCCTAATATAAAATCCTATTGGTTTATGCATGGGCTAAGATTCAGGAATAGAATTGGTTTGTTGAAGCTGGAGTTCCTAATTGAAAAGTAGCACCATGTAACCTTCAAACCTTTCATTACCTGAGAGAACTTTAGTCTAACTCTCCATCAAGTGTAAGACACTCCCAAACGTCTCATCTCTGTTATCACCAAAGCTCAAAGAATGGAATAAAATAGATGTTCCATTTGGGTGACCAATCCTGATTTAATTATTTCACTCTTCACAGTCAGACAGCAATAACACTGTTTAATGTCATACTCAGAGGCTATCATATGACCAAATTTGCACATCATCAAGGCAGCACTACTGTTGTTTTTATGTCTATCAGTCAATTATTAATTCCTTCTTTTGCTCTAAAGGTAGTAGGAAGTGGTTGCCTATCCTGGTACTCAGGGTTGTAAGGCATGGATCCACAGAACAAGTCTAGCATACAGTGGCAGCCTACAACATGATGTGAGCATATGCATACTACATACGTACCTACAGCCATCAATTTATCTGTCAGTGCACACATACTGAATACATACATACAGACACCAATTCATCTGTCAGTGAACACATACTAAATACATACCTACAAGCACAAATTCATCTGTCAGTGTGCACACACTACATATATACCTACAGACACCAATCCATTTGTCAGTGCACACACACTACATACAAACCTACAGACACCAATTTATCTGTCAGTGGCATGCACACACATGACATATATGCCTACAGACACCAGTTCATTGGTCAGTGCACATACTAAATACCCTACAGACAACTAATTCATCAGGCAGTGCACACACACTACGTACATACCTACAGACACCATTTCATCTATCAGTGCACACAAACCCACACACACACTAAATACCTACCTAAAGACACCAATTCATTTGTCAGTGCACACACACTACATACATACATACAGGGACCAATTCGGTCAGTGTACACACATATGTACAGGCTCCAATTCATCTGTCAGAGCAAGCATATTGCGCACACACTTACTGACACCAATTAATCTGCCAGTGGACATTTACTACATACATATATATATATATATATATATATATATATATATATATACATACATACGTACATACAGGCACCAAGTCATCTGCTAGTGCATACACACTACATGCATATGTACAGGCTCCAATTCATCTGGCAGTGAACAAATACTATATACATACCTACAGGCATCAATTCACTGTTAGTACACACACAGTCAACACACATACCTACAGACACCAATCCCTCTATCAGTGCACACACACTACATACATACATATTGGCAGAAATTGATCTGTCCAAACAAACACACCACTTACATTTATACATACTTACAGGCACCAATTCATCTGTTAGTGCATACACATTACATACATAATTAGAGGCACCAATTCATCTGTCAATGCACACACACTACATACATACAAACACCAATTTATCTGTCAGTGCAAATACAATACAAACATACCTACAAGCAACAATTAATCTGTCACTGAACACGTACTATATACATACCTACAGGCACTAATTCATCTAGGGGGTTGGGAGGTGAAGCTTCCTACTCCTGTGGGCTTTATGTATAATTTTATTTTTTGTAATACAATTAATTTAATTATGCTATTTTCCTCAGTGGTGGCCAAGTAGTTGGTTTCCCAGAAAATAATTATTAAGTTAAACCTACTGTATTAGAAAAAATAAAATTATACATAAATAAAACCTATTGGAGTGGGGGGCTTAGCCCTCTCACACCCTGCCTACCTAAATATAACAACTCTGAGATCGCACTATAGTGGAGGACAAGGCAAAGATTGTAAGTGGTGGCCAAGTGGTTCATTTCTGAGAGGTGAAATTCGCCATTCCAGGAGTTTGATGATGTAAATCATCTCTGTTGTGGTCTCGATGTTATTGGAATTGACATTTTGGTAAGTCAACTTTTTAAAGTAGAACCCACTGCATACATACCTACAGGCACCAATTCATCCATCAGAGAGCAAACAGTGTCCACATATACACATAGTTACAGGCACCAATTCAACCATCAATGCATACACATTGCATACACATTGCATACATACCTACATGCACAAATTCATCTGTCAGTTTATGCACACTACATACATACCTACAGACATCAATTCTGTCAGAGCAAACATACTGCATACATATATACATATCTATAGGCATCAATTCATCTGTAAGTGCAAACACACTACATACATACCTACAGACACCTATTCATCTGGCAGGGTGCACACACTAAATACATACTTACAAGTGCTATTTGAGTCAGTGCACACATACTGAATTCATACCTATAGGCACCAGTTCAGCTGTCAGTGTACACAGACACACACCCATTCTGCATACACACAGGCACAGTGCATCTGTCAGCAATGTTGTTGGGATAAGGGATAAAACTGTAAATTCTTGCAACAGGTGATAGCAATGATTGTATCAAGCTTTGTCCTGTACAATTTACTTCTGGATTTTATTTCAGCGACCAGGCATATATGAGGAATAGGGCTCATTTTCAAGGGAGACCTATAATGGCATTAATACTGACTGAGGATATTTAGCTGGGACATCAGGGAAATTCCTTGTACTCATCTTTCAATGACGGAACTCTAGAGGTAATTTCTTTCTTGGAAAAGGTATTGGAGTTTCAAATGCAAATCAGAGCTGAGGGAAGTCAGTGTCTTTGTGATTTATTACATGTAGTTGTTATTCTCATGTGAACATGGTTACAGATGTACAGAGTGAAACATTAGTGTGTTTTAACCTCATGGACAAACCAACAATGAGATTCTCATTTTGAAAATTACAGACTGTAGATATTACATTGTACAAGAAGTGAGGGCACTGGTGGCAGGTTTCATGAGATGCAAAGAATGGGTAGGGTGGAGCAGTAGAATTGGCTAAGCCATGTTATGAGACCTAGAAGAAGAAGATAAAGAGGAAGCAGTCTTAGTAATTAGTGACTAACAGCATACACATCAGTTATGACTACTGGCCACTAAAAGGCCATTCTACCCTTACTCAAAATGCTACAAAGTTAAGATTTGCGGGGTACAGTTGTCTGTTTCTTGTCAAATACTTAATAGAACAAAACAGATATTGGTTTATCTCACAGTTTTTTAATTCCAAACAGACACTTCAAAAAGCCATACAGAAAAAACATTATTAGCTCTGAACACGTTGTTTTTCTTTTGGCTTTTCCCAGTTAGGGGTCTCCACAGCGGAACTCCAATCCGCTAATGATTGGCAGTCGATTTTTATGGTGCCGAGGTGCCAGCCCGATGCCCAGCCTACAACGAAAGCACACCCATTCACACATGTCTTTCGAACGCTACTCGACCATGGGGAGGACTTGCAGACTCTACACAGAAGGCATTCCAGCCGAGAATTGAAATATGAACACATTAAAAACATAAGCTGTCCTTAGCCAAGGATTATCATGGAGGAAATATTTTTGTTCTAGCAGGATTGATGGTACATAATTAAAAAAAAAAAAAAAAAGCTTTTACATTTAGGCTCTGAGCCTATATATGATTCAAGCTTTGACAAAATATAAATAACTGCATTTTGTAAACATAAGAGGACCGACTTCACTCACTGGATGTGGTGTGATGAGCTATCTGGAGAAAGACGAAGCATCGTTGTTTGTGGAGTAGGTAAATGTATGTAGACCTTTTCAGCATAACACCTATTTGAACTACTATCTGCATTTCCTACAATATTACCAAACATGCACCATACTTTTAATAAAAGTTTATATGTTCTACATGAAGCTGAAATGCAAGTTAAGTGAAAAGTCTAGAACAGATGCATTAAATACTCGGACGATAAGAAAATAAGTCCTCAGCTGATAAAACCCAATAGATTGTCCTTTCTTAGGTGAATAAATCCTGCATTCAGATGCAACATATCAGCACAAGGGAAACCAGTTAAGAAAGTCTACAAATGTTCAACTAAAATTGTTCAGAAATTACTAAGGTCTAGCTTTAGAGTGTAAAAGATAGCTGTATGAATGCCATTTTCTTGAACCAAACAGTGCAAAACAGCATTTGTATAAAGTTACTGCATTTTTGGGGACAGATCAAAGCACTAAAAACCTTCCAACATAGAGATTTGCTGTTTGCGCCCAATTATTTAACATACCAAACCTGGAGTCTGCTGCAGTTTGGAGAAGACAGAATCTTTTACCATAAAGCAGAACTTTCATTCTCAAACTAATACATTTGCCATACAACTAGCATTAGACAGGTGTCTTTACAAAGCTGTACATTATATCAGAGTCCTAAACCGCAGTAACTGCTACCCTAACTTAAATACATAAAAAAGCAAACATGAAATGGTAGAAATGCGTAATCAAAGAAGACTCAATTGCACTGGAAAACAGGAAGTCCACCAAAGTTCATCTATGATCTGTTACAGGACTGTAGTACCCTGAGTATTAAGTATACTGTTTAAATGTAATAGGAAGCAGTCTCATTTAGAAGAATCCTAAAACTGCATTTTATTTATTTACGTTTATTTACAGGGGTAGCATTACTCATCATAAATGACCAATTCCAGGCCCACCACAGCATGCAAGGAGACATCTAGTGAAGAACATATGAACCAAGATAAAATTATAAAGAATACAATAAGCATTCAAAGTATCATAAGAACTGAGAAAAGATTATCAAAATGACAAGAGTCAACACACAGTATCAAAACAGTCTATATTATAAAAACTGAGATTACTGGAATAGAAAATAAATGATGGCTGTGCACATATATACAAGCTTTTAGCCAGTCAGAAAGGTAAAATATTAGAGTTCCAGGAGGAAAGATAGAGAAGTGAATGGGTGATTTTTAAGGGATGTCACCTGAGGTAAGACATTTGTGCTTGCTGTAATTAATTAGGTAGATTTTAAATTGGTGACTTTTCTTAAAATTCTTCAAATGTCATTTAACTATATGTGGATGATCTGCCAAGTCTGCATGTACCTGCATCTCCTGAGACACATATTTCATCATAGATTGGTCTTATAGATTACTCACATGCTGTAGGTTTTTGAACATAACTGAAACACGAGGAGACATGTCTGGTTACCCCTTATATTAGGGCTGTGGCAGTACTATGTATATATTATCACTTTCCGTTTGTTCACCTAAACTGAAAGCAGAATGCATGAGTGTTCTCTAATAACGAGGCAACAATAACATTTAATTTTAGGTATGCAAGGCCTATATCTAACCTGTGTACCTCTGACACACTATTATTCTTATGCTATGCAGTATGTCCAAGGTCCGCTGCCAAATGATAGTTTCTTTTCAGCTTCTACTGTTTATTTTATTGTTTGTTAACTAGGTAAGTGGACTAGACAAGTAGGATCTCTTTCAGCCATGGCATAAGCTACAGGCAAGAATGAATTAATAACTGTACAAAACTCAACAGAAAAAAAGCAATACATTTTAAAATCTAGTTAAATTCTCCATGTACCAATACAGTCTGACTGCTATGGGTTATTAATAACCTCAAATCTGTGTATATAGTCATCATAAAAGACACTGGCACTACAGCCAAGTGAGCAAGAAACAAACAGCTGGATTTATGCAGACGTTGCTGCTTCTTTGGAGAAGATGAGGTACATTGTACAAGAGTGAAGAAAGACAAATGACATTATTTAAACCTAATTATCTTGCTTAATCAGAATGATGGATTGAACAGCTGCTAAGGGCTGTAAAAGCTTTCTGTTAGAAGAAAGCACTGCAACATACTACCAAATATAAATAGCACAGCTTGATAATATAGTATAACAACGAGGAAATCGAGCAGGAGAAAAGTCATCTAGACTGAGTTTTTCAGGAAAAAGGGTGCAGAATACCTAGTGAGAGAAGATAGGCAAGAAGTGTGGCTACTGTATATGCTGACTGCAATTATTGTTAGGCAGCTATAGGTATGCATTTCAAAGTCTGCACAAAGGATTTACTTGTCACCTTAAGGACAAACAACAGTAAAATATATTCCATTTCCAGCAAGGGCTGGACTAAGCAAATGCTTGGTGTATTAATCATGGGCTTACCTTTAACACAAAGAAATGTAATATAGTTTCCTTTGGTGTATTTAGTGTCACAGCTGCTTACCATATAGATAACATTGCAGTTAAATCTGTCTGTCATCTGGGACTTGGGTACATATATTGATAACATACTTGCCTTAGACCACCATGTTAAAAAATCCTTTTACCTTGCAGCCTTTTCCTTTGCTGCATCTCAAGGTCCAAATTCAACTTAATCCCTCTTTATTGTGCCCATCATTGAATGTAATACACACTTTGGCACATATCTTACCATGCACCTTAATCAGCTTGAGACATCTCAACATTTCCTAACCAAAAAGATCTTGGGTCTGTGTGCCTTTAGTTCCTCTTGTACACGAAAAGTTCTGTAGCTCTTCTCAGTATCACACAGACTCCTTAGGGATGATCTCTGCCTAGCTTTCTAGCTATGAATGACCCAGCACCCTTTCAATTCCTTCACCTAAATAGAACTAAACACCCACTCTAGGGATACAAACTTACACCATCACATCAAGACCAGATGCCATGACAGATACCTAATCTAACACAAACAGTTTCTGGAATAGGCGGCCCTTACCTATCAAGCAGAGTACTTCCCAAACAATCTTTAAAAGCAGTCTGAATGACTAGACGGGTGATACCCTATGTTTACCATGAATGTGTGGACAAATTCTAGTTAATATTGGGTACTGCTAGTCTCCCCAGCAGTACTGGGTGATGTGGCTGACCATCTTGATGGTCTCTTTTGGCTATAAGTTTAGTTAGGAGCTTATGAACCTAGGGAATAAAAGCTCGCTTTCTGGCTAGTATCAGCAGCAGTCTAAACCAGCTCTGGATTTTAAAAATGGATGTGCATGCCCCTGTGCAGGCTTTCGATCAGGTCTATAAGGTATGCAGTAGTTCTGCACTGTAGTTATTTAATACACGGGTAGCACTTTCATCTGGTATAATTCACCAGACTTCATCAGACAATGTTAAAAATCACAACCCTTCTTAAAATACTCTTCCCCATTTAATTACCAATAAAGTAAGTAATTCAATTAAGCACTTCATTACATCACTAAGACTTTTAAAGCAATACTTTCCACTTTTACTTTCTTACATTTCATCATCTAACCTTAAACATAAAAAATAGAAACATTTAATCAATTACTAGAATAATACCACAATAAATGTTAAAATAAATGCAAATATAAGATTAATATTTGCACCGATCTTTAAATAAATGCAACATTTATATATAATTCTATTAATTTTGTTTCTTAAATTCAATTACTTATTATGGATATAGTGTATTAAATAAATACTGTTTGCTGATATATCTGTTCTGGTTCCAGTTCTGTGTGCTGACTTTTGGATTTATTAGTCTGGTTTTCATTTCTTTGGTTTCTGCACTATAGTCCCTAAGTGGGGAATACTTTTGCAAACACCATGCATACAGAAAACTGTATGCAGTGGGTGCAGGGGTTTAGCAGTGGAAAAGCAGAAGAAAATAAGGATTTTAACTCTGGCTAGTGTAAATGTTACTTATTCTAGAAGGCCTTTAGACAATAATTAAAATGTACTAGTTTGACAATATTTTTGAAATAGTTCTCTGAATATGGAAAAGTCATTTTTACTCTAGAAGGAGCAGTGGGAAGGAAGCTGAAGATAGGGAAAGAAATGTGTAAAGAGGGAAAGAAATGTGTAAAGAGGGAAAGAACTGTGAAAAAGATCAAAGAGGAGGGTATATAAGATAAACAAGCATTGGGATTTTCATGACTTGTGCATAGAATAATGGTGCATTTAAAAGAAAAAGACAAGAGTATAAAGCAAGATGTAAAATAGTGGGAACATTTTTAAACTAGAAAAATGAGGATATTATAACAAATTCCAAGGTGTTTTGCAGAGTACAGATGATTACAGGACAGCTGACCTTAAGTGGAGTAAATGTCAATTACGGAAATGGCATAATAAAATACACATTTAGGGGAAAATGAAAAATGTATCATTCTGGTTGGAAAAAAAAAGATATAATCGCAAAAATTATGAGGCAGGAATGGTAATACTATAAGAAACACCAACATATTGAAAGAGATGCTTACGTACACTGGAGAGATTTTAATGTAAATTGAGGAAATTACATAATAAACACAACTATGCACTGAGGGGAAATGGAAAAAGCCCATCCATTTTTGATATATGCTGACTGCTGAGGATTTGTGGGAAGGAGAGAAAGTGGTTGTGTAGTATTAAAATAAGAGTACGGCAGTACAATGAAAGAAGAAACAAAGATGGCTTAGATGGGTTTCAATTAACATTTTTATAAAAAAAAAAAGTTTAACTGCAAATCTTTAATTGTATGTATAAAGAAGAAGGGATAAAATGTAAGGAACTTGCGTTGAAGTTATTTAATTCAGTTGGAAGATAGGTGGCAGAAAATGATTTTGATAAATGGTCAATTTCAGCCGTTTTTAATATGATTTACAAAACATAGGCCATGAATAGACAGATTAAAATAAACAAGTGTGGGGAACTGTGCAGAGGCAATGGTCTGTGAGTGAGGAATAGAGCATTACAAGACTACTGATAGCACTTGATAATATTTAAGCACTTACACAGGGGAATATTCAGAAACGCATACTGCACTTTTCAATCCCATTTCATGAGGCAGAAGTTCAAAGACAGCTGATGTTCTACAGTGGTAGGAAGGCACTGGCAAGTAGTTACAACAAATAAAAAGAAAACTCCATCCTTGGAAACGCCAAAATACTTTTATTAAACCAAAATAAACCACAATTTATTTTGTTTTAATAAAAGTATTTTGGCATTTCCAAGGATGGAGTTTTCTTTTTATTTGGTCTGTTCTTTTGTCTCCGACCTGGTTTAACACTGAACCACCCCCCTTTTTTGGACTGTGCTTTGAAGTAGTTACAATAGTCTTGCTGGATATTGCTGCAGACAAATGCAGCACTTGAAGCATTCTCATAATGTAAATCGACATGTTGTCTGTTCTGGAACTCTATACCATGATTGAAATACCACACTAGAGTGATTCAAAGGCAAGATCTACTACCCTTTTATAGTATACACTCAATGCTGTCTGTTGTAGGAATTAATCTAGTAGTGCCACTGCAGATAAGTACTGCAAAGTTTTGTGTGTGTGTGTGTGTGTGTGTGTGTGTGTGTGTGTGTGTGTGTGTGTGTGTGTGTGTGTGTGTGTGTGTGTGTACACGTGTCAGGACATGAGTGGGACTGTTTGGCATTGTGCGTATGTCAGGCTGTCCTAGTGTCTTTGTGAATGTGTCTGGGTGCACCTACAGGTATCTGCACTAAGAAAACAGTTAACACAGTTGCCTGACTCAGAGATGTACTCGTGAGCTTTAGCTGAGTGCGGTTCCTTCATGGCCTTGATTTGCATAACAGTGATGCATATTTTACCATGACTCACCTGCAAAGCACCTGTAGTGCAACAATGATTTCTCCAAATTTTGCTATGGAGCAAATTAATATTATCAGTATCATGTAAAAGAAACTTTAAGTATTTGTTGCTTTGTTGGAAAAAGCTAGCAGTTAACCTGTGGAATTGTAATTCTAAACTTATCTTTATTATGAATACTTATTTTGGAAAACATGAAGCCATGAAATGAAACATCATAAGAGATGCTCATCAATACTAAATGTATTAAGTTTCTGAATATGACAACTAAGAAACATGGAGAGTAGAGAAGAGAGCTGAGAGATTAAGAGTAAGGCATCAGGTTATTTTAAATTATGTTGGTGTTATAGCATTGTTAGTAAATATTTTTTGAGAGGAAAATTTCTACTGGGGGCATACCTCTCAGAGTAAGAAATCAGGACAAAGCCATAAATTATGGGGGTACAAAGGCTCAAAAACAGGGACAATTTTTATATGTTGCTTTTACAAACTTTGAACCTTGATAGACTGTTTGCATGAATTTTCTGAAGGGTATGAAGTCTGAAACTCAAATATCTGTCATTTTCTAACTTCAATCTTCAATGACTTGCCAACGATTTTCCAAAAAAAACACAATTTTATGAAAAACGGGCCAAACATTTGAAGCAAAAATCTGGATATTCTGCAAAATCTGTACAGTTGAAAGGTTTTCTGGGGAGTTAGAAAGATGAAAGATTTGGGCTTAAGACATAACTGGAAGAAATAGTTTTGAAAAACTGAATGATTCAAAGACAATTCAATGCAGGAATTTCGGGACGTATGGCTTTTATTTGGAAGTAAGGAATATAGTATTCCTAACTGGAAAATGTATTAGGGTAGATGAAATAGAATGAGTACAAGCTTGGGGCAGGTATGTTGTATTAACCAAAATGGTTTCATAATAAAGTCGGTCATAAAAGGAAATAGTGATACACAACAAGTGTGTTCATGATTCAAAAATGCTCAGAAAGAACTTGTGGGATCATGAAACTACTTTCCCTCTCCTAAAACTTGGAAGTGAGTATTGAAAGGAAGGTGGAATGAGTGTAAAATACCCCGTTTCACATTTTTCTTTGCTGAAGTCAGGGTACGTTTTAAAATAAATTTGAATTGATGAGAGTTTGTGATGAAAATTTTGCAAAACAGATATGAACTATTGTAGAACAGGTAGGAAGACCAGATGAGATGAAGTTATGAGATTTTGGAAACAACAGATTTTTTAAATAATTTAAAAGAGGAACTTTGCAAAGGAAGCGCTGAAAAAAGTGGTGCAGCAGATTTTGATTTAATTTTATTTGGAAGTAGGGTATGTGTATATCAAAGTTTATCAAGAAACTATAAAAGGAAGTAGTGTAACCAAAGTATATTATAGGACTATATCTGGAGGTTAGAACATTAATGAACTCTTCTAAAGAGCAGATGAGGTATACAATGCTAAAGATGAAGAGTAACACATTTGGCCTGTAGATACAAGAATAATAATGCAAATTAACAGCATGCCTTTGTCTTTCAAGAATGTAAAAGGTCATATCTCTCAACTTCTAAGTGCATGAAATCTGGACAAAACCATAAACAATGGGGGGACAAAGGCCTCAAAACAGGGACACTTTTTAAATATTGTTCTTACAAACAGAGAGTTGATACAATAGCAGGTTTTGCATTAACATAAATTTTTTAAAGGGTATGAAGTCCAAAACTCGAATTTCTATAATTTTTCTGACTTCAACCCTCAATGTGTTGCCAATGATTTGTCAAAAACACAATTTTATAAGAAATAGACCAAACATATCGGGCAAAAATCTGGAAATTCTGTGAAAATCTGTACAGTTGAGAGGTATGATAATGATATATAGGTCCTTGCAGTTACTGCAGTTGTAATACCAATCACATCTGTGAGTTATGCATGGACTTACTCCAGTAGGACCAAACTTATCTGTAGCAGATACACAGTCCAGTGGGGGGGGGGGGTGCAAAGTCTTGGTTAACTCTCCTGTCTGATTGGTATTAAACTGGATTATGCCATAAGAAAATCTTCATTTTTAAGTTGTGTTGTTGAATTAGTTCAGTGAGATTCTGAGTATTGACCATGTGCAGACACAGATTTCAATAACAGGATGTCACAAACAATGAATGCTACAAAGTGGATTACTGTCTGCTGATTGCTCACTTATCAAATGAAGCAAAAAAGTAATGTTTTTAAGGTCTCTATCCTACTTATGACCTCTTGTTCTAACATTACTAGTGCTTCTCTGCCTTGTGGATATTTATTTCCTTGTTACTTGCTGTCCCTGTATCATCCCATTTACATGAACAGCTTTTATTTTACTTCACACTTGAATTCCTAGATCTTTTGAAAATGTTTGAGCTAAAATAGATTTATAGAATCCGTGGGGATTTACATAATCTAAGCACATGAGTAACATGGTAGTTGTATAGCATTTCTTTAGTGATTTGTGATTCCCTTCAGATGAAATGTTAAACCAAGGCCCAATGTACCTGCATTGATGTTAGCTCAGC
Source organism: Protopterus annectens (assembly GCF_019279795.1). Lineage (NCBI taxonomy): Eukaryota > Metazoa > Chordata > Ceratodontiformes > Protopteridae > Protopterus > Protopterus annectens. The sequence goes on along the minus strand of NC_056747.1, from coordinate 431,371,606 downwards.
TGGACAGAAAACATGGCACTGAACTTCTAATAAAGAGACGAGGAAGATCTCCCATGTCTAAGATGGCCCATGACCACCTAATGGTACAGGAAAGATAAAGGGCCAGGCAGGGTAAGGTCGGAGTGGATACTTGTATGAAATGTGAGAAATGGCATACAGCAGGATGAGTTGGGATAGCAGTCATGCTGTAAGGGTTAGGGGAAACTGGGCTTGTGTGGTCCCACTCAAGCATCTCCTTAGGAAGAATATCACAGCCACAGTGGTGGAGATGGATGCCCCACATCTATGACTGCTTAGTCTTACTGCCTGATTCTGTCAACTCTAAGGAGTGAGTAACTCATTTGAGCTCCTCTCTCAGTCAGGCAATGAATGGCTCTAAGGCACTCACTTCTTTCATTGAATGTATAAGCTTGACTATGACCATGGGGAGAGTGGGAAGGAATGCATCTATGGATTACTGGGAGGGGGGTGATAGTCTGTGGACTAAAAAAAAACCTTTGTGCAGGAACAGAACTTGCAGCTTTCTGCTGTTCAGTGCATCCTGGCATCCAAGTTGAATGTACTCTTCTCTTTTTTTTCAACTAGTGATCAATAATACCAGTCTTGTGAAGTTCTCAGCCTGTTTACCTCTGATACTAAATAACCAACTTCTACTTTTTGCTGCACTGGCTGGCCTTTAATTATGGTATGAGATACCAGTTTTGAGTTTGAATTCTGTACACCACATCGGTCATTTTAAAGATGTGCTAATTCAAAAGCTTAAGGAAAGCAAATGTTCATTTAATCAGACTGTTGCACACTGGTCATACCATTCACACCGTTATATATACCAGACTTCATATTTACTACCTGTTATTCCACCTAAGCCTATCATGGCAGTCTCATTTCATCAATGATATTCATTAACAAATTAGTTATAACTCTCTCTATTTGTATATGAACATTTTCTGCTCTTTAATGTATTAGTATGGAGGTAAGCATGGCATGTACAACTGCGCAGAATCCTTTTATAGGTGAAATATTTACTGTATATTATTTAAGATGTAACAGAAATATAGAAAGATTATAGATTATCTTTTCAATTTTCATAAACTTAAATTATGAATTTCCTACAGTTCGTTCCAGTGTGGTATATAGCCAGAATCGCCAGGCTGAAACTCCTGACTCTCCTCAACATGCACACTGAGGTACACATACATACACACCACACAAGTTCTTTAAATAATGTCATGAAAATGTAAAATATAATAATTAGCATCTGGAGACTTACTAATGGAAAAAATATAAAAAATTCTTCTTTTAAGCCTGCAAATGTTAAAAATGTAAAATTAAAAATAAAAACAAATGTTTAAAATGTTCTACTATGAGCCTTTAACACAACTGTCAGCAAGAAAAAAGGATGCACTACTTTTGATGACCTACTAAAACCCAGTTTATTTGTATTTTCTTCTCTAAATGTAACTTGACTGGTGCACTGAGCTGCCTAGAATACGTATATGTTAACTATTAGAGAAAAAGCAGTCTGTGTCCTACCAAATAGATTTTGACAGTATTTGCAAAGCCTGACAAAATATCCCTTGTGCAACTAGAAAACCTAGAAAAATTGTGCTCTTAAGGTATACCTCAGACATTAATTTAAGTACAATAGTTTATATGATACATACCATGCAATGTACATGTCATGTCAGAAAAGTAAACTATTTATTGGGCTTAACCCATTATGTAACGTGTGTGTGTGTCCTCTCATATGTAAATGCTCAGTCATACATTTTCGTCTTGTAGTATATATTTAGCATTTCCAAATCTAGGGTACATCAGTTGCTGCTGTGGTGTTTTGACTTTGTTAACTCCAGGAGGAGGCTTTAGTAGCAAATCTTGACTCAATAACTCCTTAGCTGCTTGGCTGATACTGAGAAACCGCATTTTGGTGTATTAATTAGAACAGTTTTCAACATGAACATACAACACATATGCAAGTTACACAGATAACTCTGAAATACTTATACTGTGTTTATACACAGTTGTAATTTGCACTGGCTGTGACTAAGTTCATGGAGATTGTCTGCAGGTTAAGAAAAACGTATGCAAATGAGATTATTGAGAGACTGAAATGAGGAATGGGTGAGAGGTTGGCATAATGGCTCAAGTGTTTACCTTACAGACTCGAGGTGCAGGGTTTAATTCTCACATGGGGTCATTTGGTAGGGTTAAAATGGCCCACAAGACTAGTTAGCCTAATGCTAATCTGTGAACCTATGAACTTGTGTGACAAACTTATGTAAATGAAGCTGTTTCCCACTGGTTTGTGATTGATAATCTCATTTTTATGCATGTGTGCTCCATGTGCATATCCCTTATAAAATATGGAGTTGTGCCTGTTTTATCCACTTAGCAGTCAGTGAAGATGCTTGTTTTAGCTGCCAGGGTGACTATTTGTCAGTGTCAGCTGCTTGCTTGTCTTGGCGGTGCTACACCACAGGCACCAAGTGGAATTCACCAGCTGAGAAGGTCCAAGTATCTGCAAAGATTAACCCATTATAACTTTGCTGGTCAAGAAATTCTTGATACATTCAAAGAGAAAAGGGATACTGTAGGGGTTTCATGAGTTTGTATGGCCCATAAACGAGGACTGGAGGGTGGGGGACGTGTGATCTTTCTATACCTGTAGGCAACACCTACACTTGCCACAGGTACTTTCCGGAGACAAGCTGGGAACATGGGCATTTCTCATGCTGCTGCCTTGAGGATACCTCAGCAATTCCTTGGCGTACTGTTCTATGTGGATCAGTTATGGTTATTTGCAAATGCAACCTCAGGCTGAGCCAGCACCATGAGTGCCTTCTACGGAATATGGAACATTCGCCAGAGGTACCTGGTGCAACAGATTGCATTGCTTTTACTATTACTGCCCTACCTGGACCATGCGGGGGTGGTACTGGAACAGAAAACCATTCCATCAACTGCCAGGTAGTATCTGATGTATGGCAGGGCATATCCAGCATGTCAGGATTCTCATATCTGGCACACAAGCTAACTCTACCACCTCTTCATGCATGCTAGGTTACCCCATAGTCACCTTGCTAAGTGCAAATTTTTCCAGCCATATTAATTTCTGTAAGTATAATTTGTTAAATATTTTGCTTAGTAGTAAACCCACCTTCTTTTATGTCCTCCCTTTTTTCTTCTTTTATAGTTGATTCAGGCTATCCTCTCTAACTGTGGCAAATGACAATAGTCAGTAACCCTGAGGACTGCTTTAGCACTCACCTGTCCCAGAAATGAATGGTCACTGAAGGAGCGTTTGGCCTACTGACAGCCCATTTCTGTTGCCTAGATGAGTCTGGAGGTGTCCTTTAGTATGACCCTGTCACAGCCTCAGGATATTTACTATGTGCTGCATTCTGCACAACATGATTATGCATCAGTCTGTACTCAACTGTCCCATGATGGCAGTACAGCTCCTGCTACTGTTCCTTCAACCAGTGATGCTGACCAGCCGAAAGCAGTATCATGGGACTCCATTTGGCAGACTCATGCACAACACTTGGATGTGCAAGCAAAGAGACAACATCTAGTCCACTACAATGGCCATGACATTAAGGCAGTGGTACCTTTACATTAATATCACATAGATTAAACTTGATGCACATACATTGTATACAGTGTAACCTGTGCACTGTGCTGACTGGTGCATAGCCAACTGTCACTGTACATCAGACAGTTTCATTGCTATTGAAAGATTTTTTTTGGATTATGTTGAATTAATTATGTGCTGTATTTGTGTTTTTTCACAGCTCCACCCTGATGTCTCACAACTATATGGTTATTAGCAAAGGCAAAAGTCTAATGAGTCATTTACGTGCAATCCTCCTACAGTATTATTCAGACATTTATGGGCAATTCTCATGTAGCATTATTAAGACATGTGCAATCCTCATGTAGCATTATTCAGACATTTACGTGTAATCTTCATGTAGCATTATTCAGACATTTACGTGTAATCCTCGTGTAGCATTATTCAGACATTTACATGTAATCCTCGTAGCATTATTCAGACATTTATGTGTAATCCTCATGTAGCATTAGTCAGACATTTACATGTAACACTTATGTAGCAGTATTCAGACATTTACTTGTAATTCTCATGTAGCGTTATTCAAACATTCACTTATTATCCTCATGTAGCATAAAGGTTACATGTAAATGTCTGACTAATGTAGCAGTATTCAGACATTTACGTACAATTCTCATGTAGCATTATTCAGACATTTACATGTAATCTTCATGTTCAAGGATGTTCTTGTAACTTACTCTGTTCCCCTCAGGAAAGCCTCTATTTCATTTCTTCTTCTTACCTGTACCCCCTTAATTCTAATGTGAAGCCTATTTCTCCTTGCTCTTTCCCTGCTATACAAGTTACTTCTGATTTCACTTCTGTCTCACTCCCTACTCTTACTTTCCATTATACTCACTCTTTACAAACTAAGTGGTGTCTCTGCTCCTCAGCTGGGCTGATTAACTCTTCCCTCATAATTTTTTTCCAAACCCCTCCCCACTCTACATAACTCCCTTTCCTCTCTTTCCCAAACCTATCCTATAACACTTAGCTCCTAGCCTCTTCATCCTATATAACATACCTACCCCACCCTTTACCACTATAATCTCTTCCATCCTCCTCTCATCATGTCTCGAACTACTACCACTTATACTTCCAAAACCTTTATAACAAAAAACATCTTAACTAAACTAGTAGCCCTGATAATTATCTCTCTAGTACTCACACTTCCTTACCTCTTGACTTCCTATGAAATAAAATATAATTACCACCTTAGAACCTCTTCCAAGCAAACTGCCACTGAACTCATAACCCTAAACTGTAGCCACTCTAACATTACATCAACCTCCTGCTACCTTCTAGCAAAATATCATAGACTATCCCACACCAAATGTAATAATCTCATATCAAGGAAACAAAAAGACAAACTTTATCTAACCATTAAACCACACTCAGTACATAAGCCCACTACCCTGACAGATGGTGATATACACCCAAACCCTGGTCCTTCAAAGATCTCTACCAAAGACACCACAAGAATCCCTAACTCACCCCTTCCACTACCAATCTCTAAGTCTAACACTTTACTCATAGGACACCTAAATATTTGAAGTGTCAACAACAAAATTACTCAGCTTCACTCTCTTCTGCAATGTCACTCTTTTGACATTCTCTGTTTAACAGAAACCTGGTTAAAGCCCTATACTAAAGATACTGAAATCATCCCCCCAGGCTACAACATCTTATGATTAGACCGCAATAATCGTAAAGGCGGAGGAGTAGCTCTCATTTTTAAAACCGAACTTAATATATCCACAATTCCCTATGACCCCCCTGAAAACACCAACATTGAACTCCTTATAACTAAGCTACAACTTAACCCTAATAAAGCCATCTACATCACCTGTACCTACCTTCCACCTGGTAATAACTCCACAAACATAGAAAGTATTCTTAGTTGGGCTTCAACTAACCACCCACAAGAAACTATAATACTTGGAGACTTTAACCTTGATTGGTACTCAGTTAATTCTAACAACCCAGCCTCCCACATTAATCTCCATGGCTTTACCCAAACTATAAACACCCCCACTAGAACAAATAAACCTAACAACAAAGAAAGTATACTTGATTGGATCCTGGTTAACAAACCCCAACTTAATTACCTAGCAGGGACCCTGCCTGATGATATCAGTGACCATAACTTAACCTATATCATAAGGCAAAAGAATATCACTACAAATACCCCTTCAGTCAGGACCGTACGCAGTAATAAACATTTTAACCCCACTCTATTTAAAACTGAGCTAAATGCATGTGACTGGATTCCACTAAAAACTCTTCCCCTTAATGAAGCAGTTCAATACTTTAATACCAAATTCTTAACAATCTTAGATAGCCATGCTCCAAAACGAACTATAAGAATAAAAACTAAACCAGCCCCCTGGCTATCTAAAGAAACAAGACAGAAAATATTACTCAGAAACAAACTCTGGCTACAATGGAGAACAAGTAAACTACCCTCAGATCATCAAACCTTTAGACACCTAAGAAACATTACCAAAAAAGCTATTCTTTCTGATAAAAAACACTACTATTGTAACCTCCAGCAATCTAATCATAACAATCCCCAAAAATTCTGGGCAACATTGAACAAACTTCTTCACCCTGGACAAACTTCCACTCCCTCCCCCTTGGGATCAGACAAAATTTCTTCCCTTGAAACTGCCAACACTTTTAACTCCTTTTTCACTGATACTATCAACTCACTAGCCTCTCACCTTTCTTCAGATAACTCTAATGTTCCTCAACTTGCCAAGCTTTACTATTCAGCCCATCTCTACCACCTTCATCCTAAAATGTATTCAAAAGCTTAAGCCATGTACTCCATCAGCCGACCAACTTCCATCTGAATTTCTTCAAAAAGCAGCCATAGAAATAGCCTATCCCATATCTATTCTTATAAACAGAACCATTAAAGAAAGAAACATCCCTGATATCTGGAAAATCTCACATATTATACCCTTACACAAGGGAGGAAACTCTACAGAATATTCTAATTATAGACCCATTGCCCTCCTGTCTCCACTAGCAAAAATCATGGAAAAATATATTCACCACCAACTAATGTCCCACTTAACTAAACATAACATACTATCTCATTGTCAACATGGTTTCAGACCTTTTCACAGTACTACCACTGCTCTCCTTTCCTTCACTGACTTCATTAACAAAAACCGCAATAATAATATCCTATCTTCAGCACTTTTCATCGACCTATCAAAAGCTTTTGACATGGTCAATCACCCTCTTCTCCTAAAAATCTTGGAATCACTTGCTATTGAACCGAATACCATCCAGTGGTTCACCTCCTATCTTTCTAACAGGAAACAAGCTGTACTCTGGGAGAATAAACTCTCCTCTCTTCTCCCGATCTCCCTCGGTGTACCACAAGGCTCGATTCTCGGACCCCTTCTTTTTTCCCTATTCATAAATGACTTACAAGTAGCTATTCCCCAAGCTACATGCATACAATATGCAGATGACTCCACACTCATCTGCTCTGCAAAAACCATCCCCAGAGCTTCAAACTGTTACTCAAAAGGTATTCCATTCTGTTGAAGCATGGTTCTTAAAACGCTGCCTACTTCTTAATGCCAAAAAAACAAAACTCCTCCTTTTCAAACCCACTACCAGATCACCCCCACTGGACTTCTCTATCTCTTCTATTAACAATACTCTCATATCACCTGACTCTTCTACCAAACTACTAGGTGTGACAATTGACAACAATCTTACCTTTGATTATCACATAAACAACACTATCAAAACTGTACATAGAAAACTGGGCTCCCTCTATAGAATTAAAACATTCTTATCCCCAACAGCCAAAGATACTTTGGCACACTCTCATCTCATTTCCACTCTTCTCTATGCCTCACCAATTTACAATAACCTAAAGAAAAATAATCTTTCTAAATTGACCACTACTTACAATAGTATAGCAAGATTTGTTACTGGTAATCAATTCAGAACACACCACTGCTTGAACCTACAACAACTTCACTGGCTTGAATTACAAAACATGTTGCTTCTTTCTCAACTTCCCATCATCCACAGATCTTTTTATCTGCCAAACAACACTCCTTCATTTTCTAACCTCCTCACCCCTTATTCTAACCTGAGCTCACTCCGCTCCTCTAACAAACTCCTAGTTACTGCTACCAAATCCAATAACCTTGCAGGTGACTCCTGTTTTCTAACTCCATTGGTAAACACTGGAACCTATTGCCCACTGAACTGACTTCTATTTTATCTCCTGTCCTTTTCAAACAAAAACTCAGGCTCCACCTTACAAAACACTGGCTATGCCCCTGCCTTAACCCAGACTGAACCCATGTATTCAGCTTTTCCCACTACCCCTTCATCTCTGTGACCTCTGCTACCTTCTATTTTATTTCCTCACTATTCTATCACTTACCCCTCCTCTATCCTTCTCCTTCCTGATTATATTACTCAGTTTACTGAGGACTTCAAGAAATATCTAATCTAATCTAATCTACTTACATAGTTATCTTTAAATACCCTTTTCTCTTTCTTATGATGTTTGATTATGCTAAATAAGTTATGCCTGTCTTTTGCTTCCAAGAACAATGAGTACACTATTGTACAACTGTTAATTGTGACTACAATAAGTTTGATTCTTTGTATAATATTTTCCTGACACAGAATATTTTTTATGCTGCTCTCTATTGCATCATATGTAATAGTTACAATGTCTTTGTGGAGCTTTTCTCCCCGGGCCTCTGCTGAAAATGGAAATATATCCAGTCAGACTAGCCCGGTTAACAAATGTCAAATAAATAAATAAAAATAAAAATAAAATGTATCATTATTCAGACATTTACGTGTAATCCTCGTGTAGCGTTATTCAGACATTTACATGTAATCCTCGTAGCATTATTCAGACATTTGTGTAATCCTCATGTAGCATTAGTCAGACATTTACATGTAACACTTATGTAGCAGTATTCAGACATTTACTTGTAATTCTCATGTAGCGTTATTCAAACATTCACTTATTATCCTCATGTAGCATAAAGGTTACATGTAAATGTCTGACTAATGTAGCAGTATTCAGACATTTACGTACAATTCTCATGTAGCATTATTAAGACATGTGTAATCCTCATGTAGCATTATTCAGACATTTACGTGTAATCTTCATGTAGCATTATTCAGACATTTACGTGTAATCCTCGTGTAGCGTTATTCAGACATTTACATGTAATCCTCGTAGCATTATTCAGACATTTATGTGTAATCCTCATGTAGCATTAGTCAGACATTTACATGTAACACTTATGTAGCAGTATTCAGACATTTACTTGTAATTCTCATGTAGCGTTATTCAAACATTCACTTATTATCCTCATGTAGCATAAAGGTTACATGTAAATGTCTGACTAATGTAGCAGTATTCAGACATTTACGTACAATTCTCATGTAGCATTATTCAGACATTTACGTGTAATCTTCATGTAGCATTATTCAGACATTTACGTGTAATCCTCGTGTAGCGTTATTCAGACATTTACATGTAATCTTCGTAGCATTATTCAGACATTTATGTGTAATCCTCATGTAGCATTAGTCAGACATTTACATGTAACACTTATGTAGCAGTATTCAGACATTTACTTGTAATTCTCATGTAGCGTTATTCAAACATTCACTTATTATCCTCATGTAGCATAAAGGTTACATGTAAATGTCTGACTAATGTAGCAGTATTCAGACATTTATGTAAAATTCTCATGTAGCATTATTCAGACATTTACATGTAATCCTCATGTAGCATTATTCAGACGTTTATGTGTAACCCTCATGTAGCATTATTCAGACATTTACATGTAATCCTCATGTAGCATTATTCAGACATTTACATGCAATCCTCATGTAGCATTATTCAGACATTTACATGTAATCCTCATGTAGCATTATTCAGACGTTTATGTGTAACCCTCATGTAGCATTATTCAGACATTTACATGTAATCCTCATGTAGCATTATTCAGACATTTACATGCAATCCTCATGTAGCATTATTCAGACATTTACATGTAATCCTCATGTAGCATTATTCAGACATTTACATGTAATCCTCATGTAGCATTATTCAGACATTTACATGTAATCCTCATGTAGCATTATTCAGACATTTACATGCAATCCTCATGTAGCATTATTCAGACATTTACATGCAATCCTCATGTAGCATTATTCAGACATTTACATGCAATCCTCATGTAGCATTATTCAGACATTTACATGTAATCCTCATGTAGCATTATTCAGACATTTACATGCAATCCTCATGTAGCATTATTCAGACATTTACATGCAATCCTCATGTAGCATTATTCAGACATTTACATGCAATCCTCATGTAGCATTATTCAGACATTTACATGCAATCCTCATGTAGCATTATTCAGACATTTACATGCAATCCTCATGTAGCATTATTCAGACATTTACATGTAACCCTCATGTAGCATTATTCAGACATTTACACATTGTCCTCGTGTAGCATTAAGTAGTAGTGTATTTTTATAGCAGATATGGATCTTTACATGCACATCATTTGTGTGCATGTAAAGAGCTGTTAAGTAGTTATTGTATGTGCTCTCATAAAAAGAGCAGCACTTAGCTAAGCCAGTTACGAAAATTGACAAGAGTCATCATCAATTTACACTCAAAACTTTACATTTCCAAAAACCTACCATAGTTTGAATCCACTTTATGAATGTACAGATAGCCCACAAGCTTGCGGGCATATCTGTGCAGCCCTTCACACTCTCAGAGTCAGAGCCATTAACTGGCAATTGAGAATATTTGCATAAAGGCATTGTGACGCTTTTCATTTGGCCTTGCACATATACAAATCTTGGAACTATGAATACCATTATAATTATATTTTTTCTACACATAAAATCAACACTTGCACAGATTACATAGGCTAGTTTAAAGAACTATGAAATTATATTCTTCCCATGTGTTAAAAATCTGCAAATCTGAATAACTCAAGACATCTGAGTATTGAAAATACATGGAAATGAACAACTGTTTATATCAAAAATGTGTGAGCAATTGCTGACTCAGCTGGGCCAAAGTCCTTCTCAAATGCAGCATCTGTGGGTAATTGATAATTTAATTAGTTTTTCCTAGTGCAGTACACTGAATGATTATTAATTGGTTCTCAGCAGTTTTCTCTTGCTAAATTTTAATTACAGGTGTACATATCTTATCAGATTTTCTAGTTATGTAAAAGGTGCTAAAATCCTACTAAGTGTTTGAATCATAAGTTTACTTTGCTTCAGAAGTACAGAAGTAAATACAATTCTAAATATTATCCTGACAGCACATTATACTGGACAGCACATGCAGTATTAGTGCAAATTTGTTTTCGGATATCCATATATTTCTGGAATGCATTGTAGCTAACCTTGAGCAAAGATTAGGTCCATTTATTTGTTATTTTTTTCCATCTCTAACATTGAGCTACTTCGTTTTTGATAGGTTGGGCCCTATCTTTGTAAAATCTTGCAGTGTGCGCACCTATATATGTATATGTGAAGCAAATAGCTAACCTTGTCATTAAAGCGTGTTATATTTGTCACTGGAATATACTACATGGTGTCAGAAAAAAATCTGACTTTGGCATCAGTAAACAATGACATTTTCATTCTGCCCCAGATTTTGGTCTATTAAGGATGCTTTCACTATATAACATTTATATGCAATACCAGGCTTGTGTCATTCTCTCATTTTAACTGAAAAGTCTTGATTTCAGTTTCCTTTTCTTCATTCTTGATTTTTAATGTTAAAGCAAGCATAATTCCAAACAATTACATCAAATTTTCATTAACACTGATTTTGTTTTGTTTTTCCCACATTCTACTGAACAGCCAGTCCTGAAGCTGTATTTGATTGTTTCAAAATGGCTTCACTACAGCCACCTTTGAACTATCATGGAAACTAATCAAAAATAGAAACTCTGGATTTAAAGACTGAAGCTGCATTTTCAGTGTGAGGGAATCCATGCACATTGCTCTTCATATTACAGGAATGAGCGCAATTAAAGTAATTTAAAGATTTAACCTTAAGAATGAAGAAAGAAGCACGATTTGTGTCTAGAAAGACAAGTTTCAGACTTACTGTGAACCATAAATGAAAAGAATGTTGGCCAGATGTCTTTCGGTGACACTGAATGCTTTCATTTCACTTTTATTAGAGATTTCACCAAAGATGAAAATACCCTACCCAAGGCAAAACATTCACACACATCAACTTTCCCTGATTGTCTCATACTTTTTCCTCATTCCTCATAAAATGTCAGATTTTCTGCTTAATTATTAAAGACAACAGTCAGTCAATAATAGACATTCATGTATCATATAAATAAATATATATATAAAGGAGGGAACCTGATGAAAGGAATGGCATAAAGAAGAGTAAGACAGAGGAAGGTGGATCATGTTAGGTCACAGATGCACACAGGATGCCATCCTTACTTTTAACCTATGTAAATAAGAAATATATTTCACATCTGCAACTACCCCAGACACTGACGTGTAGATGTTAAACAATCCACTATAAAAAGAAGCACTCTTCCCAGAATGCACTAAACTATAAGAGAAGTCCTTTAAGAGCATAAGTCTGAAGTGGAAATATGGCACTGAAGAGAATTATATGGGGGAGGGGGGCTGTCTCTGTAGTAGACACATTTGAAAGAAAAAGTTACATGACCAAGCTTCATTGTATTATATTAGCCCTTCCAAGTGAATTTAATCCAGAACAATGATAATGACTTTACTTTGGGGATGATCAAAGTTTTCCACACTATGATAAGCAGACTCTAATTTTTATATAATAGATCCATTTCGACAAGTCTTAGATAAAGGGAATGATTCTCGCACGAGATTACACCAGTGGCGGCTGGTGACTTCAAATCAAAGGGGGGCTGCAGGAGCCAGCTGAATGGGTGGGATCAAGGGGAAGGGGTGTGGCCAACCAGAAAGGGGAGGAGCTGTGCTCAAAACCACAAAAACTAACTTTAATTAAATACACTCCCCTGGGTGGCATGGCAAACCATCATTATGAGAGTCCAATCAAGACAAAAATAAGTGTAGAAGAATAAAAATATTTCAATGCATTGGCTGCATGACAGCTTACTTAATATCTAGATGGAAAAAAAGGTTGTGAGGCATGAAAAAATAAATTACTTTTTAAATACATTACTGGAATGCCAGTCTAAATCAAGTACAAGCAAAACCAAAAGCACTCAACTCAAACCACTTCTCATTGCACTGCAGTTCTAATTATAATATATTCAGCTTTATTAAAGTGCCAAGTAACATGCTGAAAGTAGAAATCTCTGTGATGCCCCCACTTGTAAAAATGTTTCTTATCCAAAAAAGACCTGCTGCCTGACAACTATCTACTTGTTTCATGGGGAAAACATGCAAGTAAAACATGAAAAGCAAACAAGAAACAAGCTCAAGATACATTGCTTAAAGGATTACTGTACAGGTTATGGACCACACATGATTGGCATTCTGTTTAGTTTACGGTAAAGTCTGTAGAGATGACTGGAAGTCTCCAACAAGTGTAATGAGCTTTTTAAAATAATGGAATCCTGTCCTTTAATACCCAAGGCTTATACATTATCTAGTCAAGTATTCTCTGCATGGCAACAACAGAAAGGCGTTCAATGTTGGCAATTCTTTAACAGTATGCTTATTAAAAGCTTACTTGCATCTTATGATCTCAGACAAGCTTACATTATGGTCATTAAAACATTGCTACTTAAACACAGAGCAACAGGCACTTTGAGTAATAAGCATAAATCAACAGTACAAAAATATGACAGAAACCAGACCTTTCTGCAAAATTAAGGACAGATGAAAAGCCACTGTAGTACTTGTGTCTACCTTGGATGGGGGGGGGGACACTACACATTTACACTGCATAACTACTCCTTGCCTTGCTTGGACACATCCAGAGTCAGTACATGGTGGAGTGGGGTGCAACAGGTATGTCACAATTTGAAATGTCTCTGGCTGACTGTGATGGCCCTGACACGTGTCATACCTCTCAACCTCAGAGCAAGAAATCAGGACAAAGCCACACACAGAAGTGGGACAAATGCCCACAAATAAGGACAATTTTTAAATATTGCTCTAATAAACTTAGAAAGATAATAGAATAGGTCTTGCATTAGTATGACTTTTCTGAAGGGTATAAAATCTAAAACTCAAATGTCTGCCATTATTTTCTAACTTCCGTCTTTAGTGATTTGTCACTAATTTGCCAAAAAAACACAATTTTATGAAAAATGGACCAAATGTGATGCAAAAATATAAAATAGCCACACAATACAGCTGGGAACCTGTCAAAGAAGGGACACTTCAATATTAGTACTGCTAACATGAGCAGCTGACAAAACAAAAGAATCTACATGCATTTCAAGTAATCTATAAATTTGATTATTACAGTTATTTCTTAATTGTAAACCCTCCATGTTTTCTTCCAAAATTGCTATTTTGCAGATGGATTATTAGGGGGAAGAGCAACATTTTAAGCCAAAATCGGAGACAGTTGAGAGGTTGGCTATGCCTAATTCTATAAAGCAATTTATTTGCATGTACCTCTCAACCTGTTAATTCAGTAAATCTGAACAAGGCCAAATATACTGGGGGAACATATAAACAGTACTAAAAATTGCTCTTGTATAAATTGAGACAGTTGATAGAATAACAGTTCTTACTTTAGCATGCATTTTTCTGAAGGTTATGAAGTCTGAAACTCAGTGTATCATTATTTAGTGACTTAATTTCTAAATGATTTGCCAGAAAACTACAAATTTTATGAAGAACAAACCAAAAATAAGAAGCAAAAATCTATTCATTCTTTGAAAATCTGGACAGTTGGGAGGTATAGTTCAGCTGGGCCTGTCTGAGTTTGCTGCTCTTCCCCCCTGACAAAATCACGGTTGAAGAGCCTCTGCAGCCATTCCTATGAACCATTACTTGGCTATCTCTTACCATAAACACTAATGTGCATACTGCTTTACTTGTATGATGAGTTGGACTTCATTTGAAAGTTTTATTTTGTATTTTACAGCACAAACACTAAGTCATCTACTAAACAAAGCAATGCAGTCTCACAATGAAAACTTATCATTAAAACTTCTCTGCTCTTGAAACTCACATTCATTGAAACAGCATTGAAACCCACATTCAAAGAAAATACATTTTGCCAGTGGCAGATAAAGATTAATTCTGGGCTGTTTTCAAATCATAGGCCCTTGCATATGAAACATACATGTGCTCTTTGATACACCTTCCTCATTGTACTAAATTATATTCCTTGTACAATATATTACAGTTGTTAGAGGGCGTTTTAAATTTGTTTTGAACATTTTTCCAGTAAACAATGAAACAAAATGCATGCACCCATAATGACAAAACTGCCCAGTTCAGAACATTTATCATAAAAGTCTACTCAGACTTCCGCAGTCCACCATTATCAGTAAATATGCACAATTCTACAGTCCACCATTATCAGTAAATATGCACAATTCTACAGTCCATTATCAGTAAATATGCACTATCTCTGAAGAAGTAAAAGTCATCTAAATAATTCCACATTAAAGAAATCTGTAACTAATGAAGAGGTTGTTGCTAGCAAACACCTTTATATTTCATGGTTTCATCGAAAAATAAAGTGCCTGTTGCCCCTCAGGAATAAATTGCCTATATTACATTAAAAAAATGATAAGCCAGTAATATTGCAAGAGGAAATGGATGGCAAACTGATAACAGACTCATAGTTAGTATCTTCACCAAGGAGAACATTCTCAGTACAGCAGCATCCACCCCCTGTGGGAGTAGAACCCACAGCCTTCTGCATCAAAGACAAGTACACAACTTGTTGTGCTATTAACAAGGCAAACCAACTTCACTTAAGCAGCACTAAACTTCTGTTCGCCTGCAGCTCTCAGCTCCTTGTAAAATCTACTCAATACTCAACTTTGCAGCACAGGAAAACTGGAAAAAGCCAAAATGTATTGGGGGGGGTGGTCAAAAGCCCAAAAACCAGGGACACAAACATTGCTTGTATAATCTTGGAAAGTTGCTAGAACCATACATTTTACTGCCAAGCTCCCTGTGCAAAACAGAGCAACATACCACTACGCCAAATCAGCTGCTTTGTAAAAGAGGAAGACTGAAACTTAAATGGCTATCATTTAGTGAATTCAGTTCTCACCATAGCTGTCAACCTCTTAGTACAAAACACCTGGACAAACCCAGTAATGAGGGAATACAGCCCTCAAACATTCAGTGAATTCAGTTCTTGGCATAGCTGTCAACCTTAGCACAAAAGACCTGGACGAAGCCAATAATGAGGGAATGCAGTCCCAAAAATAGGGACAAATTTCAAATATTCATCTTATAAACTTAGAAAATTGCTAGAATAAAAGGTTGTGTTACTATGTATTTTCTGAAGAACATGAAGTCTGAAATTCAAATGCCTGTCAATTTTACTGCTGACAGAATAAAAACAATTTTCAGCAGAGACCCAGGGAGAAATACTGCAGACACGTCTTTGTAAAATGACAGGGCACCAGAGCAAATCCACACAAACACAGGGAGGAGATGCAGACTCCACACAGAAGGCACCCCAGTCAAGAATCAAACCAGAAAACCTATAGCTGTTTGTCAACAATACTACCAACTGCACCATCAAATATGCAAAGATTTAAACATTCAGAAACCTGAAGTCTGAAATTCAAATGCCTGTCAATTTTATTTAACATTTGTTAATCAGGACAGTCTGACTTGGAACAAAAAAAAAATTCAGCAGAGGCCCAGGAAGAAATAATGCAGACATGTCTTTGTAACATGGGAGGACACAAAAGCAAACCTACACAAACACAGGGAGAAGATAAAGACCCCACAAAGAAGGCACCCCAGCCAAGAAGCAAACTTGAGAACCTGCAGCTGAGAGGCAACAATGCTACAACTGCCGCATCAAATATCAAGCATTACAACATTTACAAACCACAGATATTATGAGGAACAGATCAGATCAAACATCTGGCAAAAATCTGCAGTTTTTTTTTTTTAAAATGGTGGTGGGTAGGGAATTAAGGTCTTTAAAACCTGCATACAAGGTACAGGATTCAAGCCTGAGGTATTCCCTACCACACACACAAACACCTGTAGTAGCAAACCAGAAAAACTAAATATACTGCATTGGGTGCCAAACAGTTGTCATGAGAGTCCAATCAAGACAAAATGAAGTGTAGAAGAATAAAAATATTTCAATGCATTGGCTGGATGACAGCTTAATATCTAGATGGAAACAAAAAAGGTTGTGAGGCATGAAGAAATAAATTACTTTTTTTAAAATACATTAATGGAATGCCAGTCAAAATCAAGTATAAGAAAAACAAGCAGCACTCAACTCAAACCACTTCTTGCACTGCAGTTCTAATTATAATTTATATTCAGCTTTATTAAAGTAACATGCTGAAAGTAGAAATCTCTGATGCCCCCACTTGTAAATATGTTCCTTATCCAAAAAAAGACCTGCTGCCTAACAACTACTTGTTTCATGGGGAAAACATGATCAAAGTAAAAAATGAAAAGCAAACAAGAAATAAGCTCAAGATACATTGCTTAAAAGGATTACTGTACAGGTTATAGACCACACGATTGACATTCGGTTTATGGTTAAAGCCTGCAGAGATGACTGTAAGTCTCCAAGTGTAATGAGACTCTTAAAATAATGTAATTCTGTCCTTTATTACAAATACTGGCATATGCATTTCGATACCCAAGGCTTATACATTATCTAGTTAAGTATTCTCTACATGGCAACAGAAAGGCTTTCAATGTTGGCAATTCTTTAACAGTATGCTTATTAAAGCTTACTTGCATCTTGCAATCTCAGCCAAGCTTACCTGATGGCCATTAAAGTATTGCTACTTAAACACAGAGCAACATGCACTTTGAGTAATAAGCATAAATCAACAGTACAAAAATATGACAGAAACCAGACCATTCTGCAAAAATCAAGGACAGATGAAAAGCCACTCTAGTACTTGTGTCTACTTTGGATGGGTGGGATTCTCTGCACATTTACACTGCATAACTACTCCTTGCCTTGCTTCGACACATCCAGAGTCACTACATGGGGGAGTGGGGTGTAACAAGTATGTCACAGTTTGAAATGTCTCTGGCTGACTTGTGATGGCCCTGACACATTTGTCATACCTCTCAACCTCAGAGCAAGAAATCTGGACAAAGCCATACAAAGAAATGGGACAAAGGCCCAAAAATAAGGAAAATTTTTAAAATATCACTCTTATAACCTTAGAAAGCTAATAGAGGTCTTGCATTAGTATGAATTTTCTGAATGGTATGAAATCTGAAACTCAAATGTCTGTCATTATTTTCTAACTTCAGTCTTTAATTATTTGTCACTAATTTGCCAAAAACACAATTTTATGAAAAATGGACCAAAAATGTGATGTAAAATATAAAATAGCAACACAATACAGCTGGGAACCTGTCAAAGAAGGGACACTTTAATATTAGTACTGCTAACTTGAGCAGCTGACAAAATAAAATAATCTACATGCATTTCTGAAATAAAAGTAATCTGATTATTACAGTTATTTCTTAATTATAAATCCTCCATGTTTTCTTCCAAAATTGCTATTTTATGGAGGGATCATTAGGGGAAGAGCAACATTTTGAGTCAAAATCAGGGACAGTTCAGAGGTTTGGATATGCATAAAGCAATTTATTTGCATGTACCTCTCAACCTGTTAATGCAATAAATCTGGACAAGGCCAGATATATTGGGGGAACATATAAACAGTACTAAAAATTGCTCTTGTATAAACTGGGACATAAATCTGGACAAAGCCAAATATATTGGGGGGAACATATAAACAGTACTAAAAAATGCTCTTCTATAAACTGGGACAGTTGATAGAACAGGTCTTACTTTAGCATGCATTTTTCTGAAGGTTATGAAGTCTGAAACTGTGTGTGTCATTATTTAGTGACTTAATTCCTAAATGATTTGCCAGAAAACCACAATTTTTTTATGAGGAATAAATCAAAAATAAGAAGCAAAACATCTATTCATTCTTTGAAAATCTGGACAGTTGGGAGGTATGGTTCAGCTGGGGCTGTCTAAGTTTGCTGCCCTTCCCCCTCACAAAACCCTGGTCGAATGGAGCCTCCCTGCAGCCATTTCAATGATCCATTAATTTGCTATTTCACTCCATTTACCATAAACACTAATGTGCATACTGATTTACTTCTATGATGATTTGAACTTCATTTGAAAGTTTTATTTTTGCATTTTACAGCACAAACACTAAGACATAAACTTGGCATTAAACCTTCTCTGCCTTGAAACTCACATTCACTGAAACATTAAAATCCACATTCAAAGAAAATACATTTTACTCGTGGCAGATAAAAATGAATTCTGGGCTGTTTTCAAATCATAGGCCCTTGCATATGAAACATACATGTGTTCTTTGATACACCTTCCTATTGCTTTGAACATTTTTCCAGTAAACAATGAAACAAAACTGTCCAATTCAGAACATTTCCATCATAAAAGTCTACTCAAACTTCTACAGTCCACTATTATCAGTAAATATGCACAATTCTACAGTCCACCATTATCAGTAAATATGCACAATCTCTGAAGTAGTAAAAAAGTCATCTAAATAATTCCACGTTAAATAAATCTGTAATGAAGAGGTTGGTGCTAGCCCCCCAATTTTTACCTTTTACCCAAAATTTTTCAAAAAAAAGGTTTCCATCGGAAAAACAATTTAAAAAGTGTTTTGATGGCCCCCTTTTTGAAATAAATTTTTTGCCCCCCTTTTTTAAAAATTTTTTTCCAAATTTTAAAAAAAATTAAAAAACTTTTTTAAAAAAAAAAACTTGTAATTCTTATGTAGCGTTATTCAAATATTCACTTATTATCCTCATGTAGCATAAGGGTTACATGTAAATGTCTGACTAATGTAGCAGTATTCAGACATTTACGTACAATTCTCATGTAGCATTATTCAAACGTTTACGTGTAATCCTCATGTAGCATTATTCAGACGTTTATGTGTAATCCTCATGTAGCGTTATTCAGACATTTACATGTAATCCTCATGTAGCGTTATTCAGACATTTACACATTGTCCTCATGTAGCATTAAGTAGTAATTTTTATAGCAGATATGGATCTTTACATGCACATCATTTGTGTGCATGTAAAGAGCTGTTAAGTAGTTATTGCATGTGCTCTCATAAAAAGAGCAGCACTTAGCTAAGCCAATTACGAAAATTGACAAGAGTCATCATGAATGACACGAGTCATCATCAATTTACACTTAAAACTTTACATTTCCAAAAACCTACCGTAGTTTGAATCCACTTTATGAATGTACAGATAGCCCACAAGCTTGCGGGCATATCTGTGCAGCCCTTCACACTCTGAGTCAGAGCCATTAACTGGCAATTGAGAATATTTGTATAAAGGCATTGTGACGCTTTTCATTTGGCCTTGCACATATACAAATCTTGGAACTATGAATACCATTATAATTATATTTTTTCTACACATAAAATCAACACTTGCACAGATTACATAGGCTAGTTTAAAGAACTATGAAATTATATTTTTCCCATGTGTTAAAAATCTGCAAATCTGAATAACTCAAGACATCCGAGTATTGAAAATACATGGAAATGAACAACTGTTTATATCAAAAATGTGTGAGCAATTGCTGACTCAGCTGGGCCAAAGTCCTTCTCAAATGCAGCATCTGTGGGTAATTGATAATTTAATTAGTTTTTCCTAGTGCAGTACACTGAATGATTATTAATTGGTTCTCAGCAGTTTTCTCTTGCTAAATTTTAATTACAGGTGTACATATCTTATCAGATTTTCTAGTTATGTAAAAGGTGCTAAAATCCTACTAAGTGTTTGAATTATAAGTTTACTTTGCTTCAGAAGTACAGAAGTAAATACAATTCTAAATATTATCCTGACAGCACATGCAGTATTAGTGCAAATTTGTTTCCGGATATCCATATATTTCTGGAATGCATTGTAGCTAACCTTGAGCAAAGATTAGGTCCATTCATTTGTTATTTTTTTCCATCTCTAAAATTGAGCTACTTCGTTTTTGATAGGTTGGGCCCTATATCTTTGTAAAATCTTGCAGTGTGCGCACCTATATATGTATATGTGAAGCAAATAGCTAACCTTGTCATTAAAGCGCGTTATATTTGTCACTGGAATATACTACATGGTGTCAGAAAAAAATCTGACTTTGGCATCAGTAAACAATGACATTTTCATTCTGCCCCCGATTTTGGTCCATTAAGGATGCTTTCACTGTATAACATTAATATGCAATACCAGGCTTGTGTCATTCTCTCATTTGAACTGAAAAGTCTTGATTTCAGTTTCCTTTTCTTCCTTCTTGATTTTTAATGTTAAAGCAAGCATAATTCCAAACAATTACATCAAATTTTCATTAACACTGATTTTGTTTTGTTTTTCCCACATTCTACTGAACAGCCAGTCCTGAAGCTGTACTTGATTGTTTCAAAATGATACTTTCAAAATGGCTTCACTACAGCCACCTTTGAACTATCATGGAAACTAATCAAAAATAGAAACTCTGGATTTAAAGACTGAAGCTGCATTTTCAGTGCGAGGGAATCCATGTACATTGCTCTTCATATTACAGGAATGAGCGCAATTAAAGTAATTTAAAGATTTAACCTTAAGAATGAAGAAAGAAGCACGATTTGTGTGTAGAAAGACAAGTTTCAGACTTACTGTGAACCATAAATGAAAATAATGTTGGCCAGATGTCTTTCAGTGACACTGAATGCTTTCATTTCACTTTTATTAGAGATTTCACCAAAGATGAATCTACCCTACCCAAGGCAAGAAATTCACACATCAACTTTCCCTGATTTTGTCTCATACTTTTTCCTCATTCCTCATAAAATTTCAGATTTTCTGCTTAATTATTAAAGACAACAGTCAGTCAGTAATAGACATTCATGTATCATATAAATAAATATATATATAAAGGAGGGAACCTGATGAAAGGAATGGCATAAAGAAGAGTAAGACAGAGGAAGGTGGATCATGTTAGGTCACAGATGCACACAGGATGCCATCCTTACTTTTAACCTATGTAAATAAGAAATATATTTCACATCTGCAACTACCCCAGACACGGACGTGTAGATGTTAAACAATCCACTATAAAAAGAAGCACTCTTCCCAGAATGCACTAAACTATAAGAGAAGTCCTTTAAGAGCATAAGTCTGAAGTGGAAATGTGGCACTGAAGAGAATTATATGGGAGAGGGGGGCTATCTCTGTAGTAGACACATTTGAAAGAAAAATTTACATGACCAAGCTTCATTGTATTGATTATCTTGGCCCTTCCAAGTGAATTTAATCCAGAACAATGATAATAACTTTACTTTGGGGATGATCAAAGTTTTCCACACTATGATAAGCAGACTCTAATTTTTATATAACAGATCCATTTCAACAAGTCTTAGATAAAGGGAATGATTATCGCACAAGATTACACCATATAAAACCCAAAGAAATGCAGAAGTGATAAACCCAAAATTCCTCACTGAGGAAACTTCTAATCCAACAGAAGCAACACACTGGCTGGAGTTTGATAAAGCACATAAAGTCTGCAATTCGATTTAAAGACTGTCTATTCATATTGTATTGTTTTGTTGTTCCATGCTTAACCTCCTGGGTATTCTAATCTATTAAAATGGTATTGTAAAGTTACTATATAATTTCACACATGCTAGTCCTGTGACAAGACTGCATTGCCATATAGATATTTGTTGGCCTATCCATTAACATACAGTCATCCACAAAGTTATTGAAGCTTCTCATTTGTTTGACCTGCATAGTACTGATCCCCTCTGCAGCTAATACTACTTCTGAATGAGATCCAAATAAGGGAAGAAAAAAAAAAGATTTGCATTTTAATACAAAGTGTTACACTTTTGTTTGTTTCTACTGCATATCAGATGAAGTGAATAGGTGCAAAAGTACTAATGTAAGTTTTTTGAGATTAAATAATGCTTTTAGAGCTCTAACTACTAGTTTCCATTCAAACTATTTTGCTGCTACTTTTTGGTGGTGTTGAACAATGCTTGTTCACCAACCAAAAACTTTTTAGACTGATGTAAAACTTAAAATGGTACCTCTATATTTTACATATTTGAATCACTGGTACCGTTTTGAAAGCCTGATACTCTTGGCATCGTAGAAGCTTTGCTAAAACACGATAACTCTGTACCTCATGGTTTTATAAAAGAATATTACATTTTTCAAAGTGTGAGACCTGGTATCAGAGGCAGAGAGGTTTTTCTCAGGGGTGGTTATTGGTACTGGTGGGCTGGACAGCAACCCTTAGTGGAAAAGTGGAAAAACAAATATATGTACATTTTTTTAATTACTTTCTCTTTTTTTTTTGTTTTAATTTTCATTTGCTCATGTCATACTACTCTGCATATGCAGAGTTTCAAGCTCATCCAAGTGCAAGTAAAAGAAGAAACAAGCTTTCATATTTTTGTATTCACTGGGCTGTTTTAGAAAATAGCCAAAAATTAATTGCAGTCGAAATGGAGAGCAAGCTGGTATTTCAAGCAGTAAACAGGCATGAGAAAAGGGGCTCCTTTGGGCTTTAGTAGGAAACAGTGAGGAGACGTTTTTAATGACTGACACAGACTAACTGAAATAAAGGAAGCATTGTACTTCTGCAAAAAACAGCACAAGAACAAGTTATATTTATTTTAAATATATTATTTTAGGTAACTTTTAAGCAGCACTGTGCATGTTTGGAAGGTATGTTAATTCTTTTTTAATATGCATCTATGTGTGTGTGTGTCCGTGCATGGGTATATGTGTGTATAAGTGGTTATCTGTGTAGTATACATATTTTCAGTTGTTTCTGATTTTGCCTCACATTTTGATATGTTACTTGTAAAGACTGTGCTTTATTTTGGCAAAGCAGTTAGAATATCAGTTACTAAATAATAACTGGCATCTAAGACCTAAAAATCATGTTGATATAAAGCCATCAAGAATTTTTAAATATAAAATGACTTTATGCATCTCTAATTGGATCCTTTGTCACCTATTATTTCTTCCTCCTTGATTCTTGAGCTAAAAAGTTGAAAATTATAGGGGGGTGGTGTTGGTTGCACACTCTTTTTGCAGCAATGAGCTCAGAATTTGTATTCATATATGGCAGTTATGCATTTGTTCATTCATTCATTTGAGTGCAGTCAAACTTCTATGTAGTACCATCACGATCATACTAGTATAACTGGTGTGTGTGCTCACCCATAAAAGATATGTAAGCATGGTGGGGCAAAGATGATCTCAACTGTCTCTGATTTTGCCTTATACTTTGGTCTGTTGCAACATTTGTGTTTTTTTATCAATCAATGAGAAATGAATTTGCTAAATGACATTTGAATTTCAGACTTAATATTAAAAGATGCTAACGGGAAGAGCAGTACTCTGGGAACATTCTTAGTAGATAAGAACACAGAGAGGAATATTTCTTCTCAGCTCATTGCCATCTCTGATTTTGGTCCTTTGCCTCCCATTATGTTTTGACTTTCTACTCGATTCTTGAGCTAAGCTGTTGAGTGTTATGGGAAAAGTGGTTTGCTTTGGTTGCAAACTGTATTCTAACAGCAGTTAATGAAGTTTGGTAACAAACCAATTTGTCCAAGGACATCTTCGGGGTAGATAAGTATACTATTGGGAGTTAAGAGGGTAGGAGGGATGAAAAGGTAAAATGGGAATGAGGGATGATTAGAAGGAAATGAGGTAAAGGTAGGGAGGGGTTTAAGGGATTTTATGCAAGTATAACTGGGTAAGGGAATCGCATTTTGGTGTGAACTTGCTAACTAAGTTCTGCATCTGAGATGACCTTTGGTATTTTGTGTAAAGGTAAGCCTCAGCAGACTAACGGTTTGTATTGTGTTGCACAGGTAGGGAGGTCCAGGTAATTTTTTTTTCCTTCCATTAAAGGACAGGAATATGGTGTGACAGTTAGTAACAATGGCTGGGGAGGGGGTGTGCAGGCAGGGAGCTGTTAGGTTTATTGATTCAGTTGGCCTATTAAGTTGGTTTGTGTAGTGAGGGTTCATGGATGGTGTCCATACTTCTCAACTGTACAGATTTCGCATAAGGTCCAGGTTTTGCTTCAGATTTTACTCCATTCACTGTGGCCAGCCAAAGATGAGGTGGTGTCAAGCAAGTGGCAAGTCATTAAAGACTACAGTTAGAAAGAACGGCATATATTTGAGTTTGACACTTCTTCCTCCATGTATAATTCATGTTAGTGCAAAACCTGTTATTTTAACATTTTAAGGCTGTGGGAGCAATATTTCACGTGTTTTGAGTTTGGCCATTTCATGTCAGCTATGGCAGTCCTGTTGTAAGACGTTGAGAAGTATGGTTGGTGCGCCTTCCTATTAGTGTTCTGCAGATCCTGACTGTACAACTTTGCAAGTTGCGAGATTCTGCTAGTCATATTTAGCAATAAGGAGAGGTTTTGTGTGACCACAGATGCTCTGTTTGGTGCCTGCGATGATCCAATTTTCAGGAGGAGATCCAATTCAGAACATCATCTAGTGAAAGCTTTTTCTCAGGCTTGGTGGATCCACATGACTGATGAGCCTCAGTCACACATGCTCATAGCGCGACTAATGGTTGAATGGGATCGGAAAGGTTGTTACCTAGGTTTGTATAATTTCATGGGCTGCAAGGCTTCCATGCATGTGCATTCTAGTGGCAGCCAGTGGTGGGATACCACTGGAGGGGAGCAACCATCTTGTTTTTCATAGCCCTCTGGACTTTGACTGAGTCTTCCCCTGTTTAAAAATTAATAAACATCATGCAGGGATGCTCAAATGCTTCATCAGCTCCATTCTGGGTCACTCTTCAGGTTTTGTCAGCTCCAATTAAAACCGGTGGTTGTTTGGCACTAAATTAAGGTCATAGTCACTAATGACATAAACTGGAATCTATAGGGAAGGGGGCATGCAGCGTAGTTTCTCTTCTAAGTACCGAAGTTGAGATCAGGTCATGCATTTGAGTTTTAGTCTTCAGGTAGTTGGAGGATGCATGTTTCAGTGCCAGTTCATTTTGGGAGCAAGGTCTGAGATATCTCCCTAGTTTGGCCTTTGGTTCCCATGTTTGAAGTTTTATCCGAATCTCTCAAACTGAAGAGTTGAGAGAGATATGCGGCTTGCTGGAACTAGCTGGCAAATCATTTGGGGTTGAAATCGGAAGGTAATGACCTTACCTCCCGACTGTACAGATTTCCACAGAATGTCCAGATTTTGGCCTGATACTTTTGGCTCATTTTTCATAAATCATGGTTTTATGGCAAATTAGTGGCAAACCATTGTAGACTGAAATTAGAAAAGGATAGACATTCGAGGTTTAGACTTCATACCTTGCAGAAAGTTCATGTTAATGCAAATCTGTGATGCTATCAACTTTCTAAATTGTAAGAAAACTATATAAAATTGTCGCTATTTATCTTTAGATTTTGGGGCCTTTGGCAGGTCCTGTGCTGTGGTCACCTGATGGGCTGTTTCTGGTGGATTGCCTGTGTCTGGGGGTGGGATGCACACAAGCTTTGCTGGGTCAGTTGGAGTTGCATTGCTGGTGGTCATGCATAGTTAAGTAAATGTTCTATTTACTGGTGAAGTGGTTTGTTGGTGGCATTGTTACCTCGGTTTTCCATTTCCATTGCATGGTGGAGCTGTACCTGTTTAGTGCTCACAGCAAGTTAAGTTTCTTATCAATAATAAGGATATAAGGTTTCCAAGGAGTAAAAAAAAAAAAAATGCAAAGGGAATAAAGAGGGTTGTTCACACTGTAGTTCTGACTTTTATTTTGGCCCAGTGTACTGTTTAGTTTTTGGTCGAGCACATTGGTACAATCGCAAAGTACATACAAGCAGTTTTAGATTTAAAATACATTCATTTAATTTTATGAGACTTGGTTTATGTTGCTCAGGTTTGCAGACAGTCCTAATAACTAGGGGGCATGTAGTCGCTGAAGGAATGTCAGTCCATATCCAGGCACACATTCACACAATTTAGAAGGCCACAGGTTCAACTGTTTGTATGTCTTTGAGATGTGGAAGGAAATAAGAGCAACTTGTCAATATCCACACAAACATAGAAGGAAATGCTGATTGTGCAAGGAAGCCACCCCCAGCTAGGAACCAAACCCAAGAACCCAGCGCACAGGTGTTGATGGTTGGGGGATCTTCAGGGGAAGCATCCACAACACAACTCTGACGGACGCACCTTTCCACTTTTCAGATGCTTTGGATGTGTACAGATTTCAAAGCACTTTTTTGGATTTTGCAGTATGTCCAGATTTTGCCAATATTTTGGATGGATTCCTAGGGGGGTGCTGGCACATTACCTGTTCTAGTAACTTTATGAGGTAAGAGCACAATGTTTGGGATACATTCTCATTGGGGGGGGGGGGGGGGAGTGGCAGGTTGGTGTAATGCTTAAGGTGCTTGACTTACTGACTAGGTTTAAACTGACCAGGAAAGGTAGGTAGCCTAGGACTTGTGAAGTTTGCACTCATTTAGGCTTTTGTCTACACTGGTTTAGGATTTTGTCTTAAGAGTTGGAGGAGTATGGTGGAGAGGCATGGTTCATAAGCATGCTTTGCAATGGTGGCAATCTTGCAAATATAAATGTAAAAGCAAACCACAAACAAACCACTGAAAAGAACAAAATAAGCAGGCAACAATGTTTTCTTTAAAAACATTTTTGGTATTCTGGTTAGCGCTTTCATCAAGTCTCCATATACTCAACATCATCAGACAATACATAAAAAATAACAGCCATATTTAAAATATCGATAGTTTCATGTTCAAACACCCCACATGGTTTCATATAACATGAGACAATCTCCATTGTTTTATATTCATAAAAAACAGTACATAGGCTTTGCTTAATAACACATACAAATGTTTAAAGCCAGCTAAAACAACCTAAAATATAGGAATAAATGTGAATATACTAGTACACACACACACACACACATATATATATATATATATATATATATATAAGATCACTATTTAAACAAGTTAATTCTACTTTTAAATTAAACAAGTTTAAATGAATAAGTATAAGGTTATAATAAAAATTGCATAACCACTCACTGGAACGTGACCAAACACAATAAATGTACCAAATTAAACTTGTGTTGGATTACATCATCGTTTCAAGCTCCTCAATTTCAATACACATGCCAGAGATCATACATCATTTAACCCTGGTGCCATGTATGCCCTACTCCCAAGCTGCCAAATCAATTCCTTTGCTTCTAATTTTTAACCCGATGGGCCGCCCCTGATGTCAAATTCAACCTGGTTGAGCACCTTTAATGGAATGGCCAGGGTTTTGGACCACGTCTGGCCAATGCATTTTCCGTCTTTGCTTTCCTAATATGGTATACATGCTGATATACTCTTTCCCTTAATTTTCGCTAAGTCTTGCCAATATAGAAACTTACACAGGGCTGGCATGAAGCGAGACAGACAACCATGGTAGAATCACAATTAAATCTACCTTTACATGGAAAATTAGTGTCTAAAATATTAAATCGATTGCCTGTTTGCATAAACCTGCAATAGGCGCAGGCCTCACATTTATATATGCCTGGGACACGTATCAACTTTGGTGGTTGTAATGCCAACAAATTTTTCAAATTGTTGCCCCTCCTATAAACCACATTTGGTGTAGGTCCCAGTCTTCCAAGTTGTTCATCCACGTGGAAAATATTCCATTTTTTTTCATAAAATCCATTTAATACTCTCAGCATCACTATTAAAAGTGTTGATAAATGCATACCTATAATCAAGACTTAGAGTACTTTCACCCACTATAGCCCCCTGAGAGTTAATTCTTACCCTCTGCTTGTTGATGCCTAAAATGGCCATTTTCTCTCTTGTTATGGACTTCCTTGACCAAGTTACTTAATAAATCAGGTAGGTATCCCCTACTTGTAAACATCTGCAGTAGAAAATTACACTCCTCCTTAAAATCCATTGCTGTAGTGCACATCCTCATGGCACTAACCAGTTGTCCTTTGACTACGGACCGTTTTTGAGGTCGGAGGTGGGCATTACTGTAATGGAGGAAGGAGCTAGTGTAGGTGTCCTTCCAATGGATTTTTGTCAAATAATGTTTACTAGCCTTATCCTTCCTTAATTCAACATCTAAAAAGGCTATCTTCTGGGTATGGAATGTGTGGGCGAATACCAGGAATTCAGTCATGTTGTTACAGTATGCTATATAGTCTTCAAACATACTTTGTCCCCCTTTAAATATTAAAACAAATATCATCTAAAAATCTGGTACAATAGTAGATTTCACCTTCAAATCTATTCATGGTACTATGCACGAATTGGTCTTCCCAGAAGGCCATTACAAGGTTGGCAAAGCTACCACCCACTGGGGACCCCAATGCCACCCCTGTATTTTGTAAGCAAAACTGGCCATTGAATAAGAAAAAAATTTTAGATAAAATTATGTCCAGCAATTCTCCAATAAGGTCAATTTCAGAGGCAGGTGCACCTCTTTTCACTAATAGTAACTCAAGCCATTCAATACCCACATCCCGTGGGATGACTGTGTACAAGTCTTTTATATCAATTGTGGCAAAGTTAAAATCTGGTTGGAAAGCCAGGTTATTAATTGCTTCTAAAAATGAAGAATCCTTGCAGATAAAAAGTTCCTTTTGCACATACTTTTTCAGCAAGCTGTCTACGTATTTTGCCAATGGGTAAGTCATTGAGTTTCTACCATCCACAACTGGATGCAGGGGAGGATTTTCAAGGCATTTACGGATCATTGGTATTCCAAAGATCACAGGAATTTTAGGTGAAAGCATTGCTAAATAGTTGAACAAAGTTAAATCTATTCTGCTTTCAATAAACAGGTTGTTAATAAACCCCTTAATGCGTTTGTAAGCTTGATTCAATTAATTCAAGGAAACCTGCGTATATGTAACCAATTTTAACATACTTTCCATTCTATGGATATAGTTTATGTGGTCAAAAAACACTAAACCCCCTCCCTTATCAGCTTTAACAACTCTAATGTCAGCCTTTCTCAAAGTTTCAAGCAGAAACCACTCATTTTTTTGACATATTAGGGCCATTAGCAGTTGTATTATTCAAACACTGGTACCCATTCTTTTTACTACTCCCCAGGGCCCTGAGATCGATCTCACACACCATTTTGAAGATGTCTAACATCACATGTAATGGTGGGGTGTAAACACTAGGCACCCTATGTTCTACATTCACATTCATATCATTATTAAACAGTAAACTCAGGTTTAGTTTGCGCAAGTACATTTTTAAATCAATCAAAACCCTACACAGGTCCATTCTTTTAGTTGGAATGAATGTCAACCCTTCAGAAAGAACATTAACCAAATTTGGTTCAACCTGATACTGAGAGTAGTTGAAAATCTTGACATCCCCTTCAACATTAGTAGTTATACACAGCAAATTGCCAGCCACAAGCTCAGACTGCCCGTAGGAATCATCCAAATTTAAGAGTAAAGAAAAGTCATTGCTGTAAACATTTAATCCCTCTAGAATGTCAGCTGTTACCTCTTGCGCCCTCGGCACTTGTTGTTTCCCTTCCATCTGTTGCTGCCCTTGCTCTGGGCTGTGTGGTTCTGTTTCTGTGCCTGGTAAAAATTTTGGGGATCACCTGTTACACCAGCATATGTGTTTACTGGGATTTGAGAGGCATTAGTCCTATTTTGGAGTTTTTCACTTTTACTTATGTCCTGTGCATTATTTACATTTTCACCTTCATTACCCTCGCTTGAGACTAACATGTCTTGCTGTTCCAAAGGGGGAAGCCAGTTATTGTTTCCTGTTATTGTCAACACGTTGTCACTACTTTCAAGGAATTCAGAAAAACTGGTATTTCTTGTCCCCTCAACGTTCCATTGTTGAGAAGGGGTGCACTCAGGATAAGCCATCCCTTTCCTATAATAGTCATCACGTTTCAGCTTTTTATTTTTGAAAGATTTTAATTTTTCACTTTATCGATACTGGC
>NC_056747.1:430621403-430638903 GCF_019279795.1 Protopterus annectens | reverse complement strand
TCTTTGAGAAGGTCTTTGGTCTTTTTTGTTTTAATTTTAGGTTTATTTAAACTTACTGAAGTGGATGGCTTTCTTTTGCTTAAGGACTATTTGAGTATCAAACCAATCTGAACATTGTAATTTGGGAGGGCATTTATCTGTAAAAGTCAATATATTTGATATTTACTGGGACTGCTTATATGTTACGAGGTCCAGCATACATCTTTCTATGTTTCACTTTCCTATAAAAAATTCTAGGCAACCAATAAAGAAATCTTGAATCCCAGTCAAATTCAACCGTAACCCTTCTCCCAATAACTCATCACTCAAAACTGCAATAAAATTCAACTCTTATTTCATACATAGTATAGCATCTCTAATCAAGGATTGACAAGTAATGCTAACTATACCCAGCAGCCATGTATTACCACACCCACTTTCACAATCAGACCTGTGCTCACATGCTATCTAAAACTAATCAAACTCAAACCATGCTCTTCTTCAGCTGATGAACTTCCAAGTGAGTACCTTAAAATAGAAGCCAATATCATTCCCTGTCCTAGCTCAATCCTTCTAATAAATCAATCCAGTAATCCAGCATTCCTTCTCTGGGAAAGTCGCACTTTATCCCTTTGCGTGATAAGGAAATTCAACAGACATTACTAACTTTAGACCTACAGCAATCGTATCCCACCTCTCTAAAATAATTGAAAAATATATTCAGAAACAATTGCTAAACTATCTCCTGCAGGAAGAACTCCTATTCATCACACAACATGGCCTCTTATCCTTTCCATAGTACTAACACAGTACTTTTAACCTATATAGATACTTTCACAGTAAAACTAGAGATAACAGCAAACTAGTCTCCTCATTTCTAAACTTGTCTAAAGCCTGTGACACAGTTTGTCACTGCAAACTTCTATTTCAGATTCCTCTTTAGGTCTCCCTCAGCACATCCTTCTATGATTCAAAAGCTACCTGTCTGATAGATCAATCAATAAAATGGCATTCTACCATCTCTACATACCTCTCAGTCACCACTGGTGTACCACAAGACTATCCTTGGTCCCCTTAACATTCTCAATAATGCCCTCCACACATCTGTACAACAGACTTCCCTAATACAGTGTGTGCAGATGATTCCAAACACATTTGCACATCTGACAACATGGCACACCTCCAAAAAATTATCCAGGAAGTTTAACAGCAACTGAAGCATGGTTTTGTAACTCACAACTTATGCTCAACCCTAAAAAGAAAAATAATTTTTTCCCCAAAATCCATCTCCCATGAAAAAAATTAAATTTAAAGTCTTCTCTTGATAATACAACCATTCAAGTCACTTCTTGTATCAAATTGTAAGGGATGATTTAAGATCATCACCCACTATTTGACCTGTATATACAAAATTGCATAAGAAAAACTAGGTATGCTTTATAGAGCCAAAAACCTTCATACCAGTCCAAATAAAGTGACACTTGCCACTGGTCATCTCCTCCCCACAGTTCTTTGTGGTGCGTCTATCCTTACTAACCTTCAGGCATCACAAAAATCAAAACTTGAGCAATGCTATAACAAAGTTTCTAAATTTGCAGCAACTATGCCTCTCAGATCTCACTACTGTATAACAATAAAAAGCATAAATTGGTTAGAACTACATCATCTACTAACATATACACATCTCACCATCTATAAAATTACCCAGAATCCATTTGCTTGTCCAGCACTAAACAACATTTAATACAGCTTGATTCCCAGTTGGTCATTACATTCCAATGACCAAAAATGCCTGTCTAGCCACAGACCTATCAAATCTGCTAGGCTCTTTCTGTACTTGTACCATGTCGCTAAGACTTGAAACTCCTTACCTGTATCCATCAGGTCTGTCCCCTCCCTCCCATCCTCCAAAGGCATTCTGAAAGACTTCCTAGCCAAAAGCTGGGTCTGTTCTTTACTCAATACCAGGATAAAACTATATCCCTAAATGGAAAATACCTATTTATACCTTGTATCGTTTTACTCTCCCTTCTTCAGTCACTTTCTTATTTCTATCAATTTCTCTCCTGTGGCTTTCTCTCTAAATATATCATAAGCCTGTTTTTCTTTCACTTCATATTGCAAATCCTGTTTACATTATACTAACTTACCTTTAATTTCTCTATGAACTGGTTAAAATTTCTGCAACTATAAAATGATTGTCATATAACTTGTATCTATTCTTAACCAATGCTTTCATATAATGTCTAATTTGGTATATTTTTTTTAAAGTGTAGTTTTTTTTATTATTTTTAAAGACTGTAAAATTGTTTTTAAAATGTTTTATAATGCTTTGATGCTTTTCTCCCCAGGCATCTGCTGAAAATGGATTCCTACCCAGGCAGACTTCCCAGTAATCAATGACAAACAAACAAACAAAATCAGTCCAATAGAGTGGAATCTTCTCACCTTGTCAGGAAAGGATCACATTTGTTTGCTTCTCTCCTTGTGAAAGTTGTATACAGAGTATTTCTGAAACAAAATGGTATGTTCCCTCTACAGAGCCATGGGTGTTAGAAAATGGTTGAAGCTTTGCCCTAGAATTTCTTCCACATTGCCTGATGGGTTAATGTGCATGGCTGCTATGTCAAAAATAGCCTATCATTTCCACAAATGTCTGTTATCTCACACAGAAAGTCCAAATGACTGTTGCTGTAAAGGACTCATTCATTTTGCTGGTGTTGCGGTTACTTAGAGAATAAGTCTGAGGCAAGCATCTCAACACAAGCAGACACATGCTCAAGAAGCTCAGTTTGTAAGGTTGGCTACATTATAAGAAACTTATAATGCACTGGAAACAGTATCACACCAAGTCCTCTAGCTGTTGTAGCTCTGCAAGGCCCTAACTCATTGTTTATCAAAGACAATGCATTCAAAAGAAAGAAAAAAAGGATTTTAATTAAAATCTAATAATGCAATATACTCTTTTTTTTTCCTACATGCCTCTGCTGTGGACAAAGCACTACAATAAAGCAAGTTTTAGTCCAGATCCTAATCTTTTTATGATTTTAGAATAGAAGTGTATAACATCTTTTCAAAACACCCTTGCATCTTTTTCAAGGCAGCATCAAAGACCTTTACAAGAAAATATGTGACCAGGGCTGCTAATAGTCCTTTAATTACAAGTAAGAAGTTGCAAAGTCATTTTCCAGCTTGTCCAGTGCTCTTTATCTCCTATCAAGGGATTCTCTGCTCATGAATTGTGTCTCCGGTTAGTGAAACAAAAAAGCAGGTGGCTCCAATTGCAGGTTAATCTATGCACAGCTGTAAGATCAATCCACTGTGAAACAAAACAAATACCCAGCTCAAGCAACATGTCAGAGGACATGGAAGTCTGAGATGTGGAGCACCAAAAGTTATATTTATTAAATTAACATTAATAAAACCAATTAAATAGTCTATAAATGCCAAAAAAGAACGCAAACATTCACACTAATTGTGCTTCCTCAGGTTTGCTCTTATAACTGTGTATGCAGTATTATAGTGTGAAAGCTTGCCTGCTTTTTATTTAGCATTAAAAAGTATTGTATTACTTTTACTAGTTTGCTATTTTAATAAACATATTTAATGTTACACCGATCTTTAATTCCATTTGCACTTCTGTTGTTTTTGGCTCAGAACCTACAAAGAAATTACATACTTGCTTAGAATTTATTTAGGTGTTTCTTTGGTTAGTGACCCCAAACACAGGAAGAAATGGCACAACTTATAAGAATTATTTGTAGGAAGGTGGAGAATAAATGCTGCTTGTCTTACTGGGGACTGTTATGAGAGTGGTACCCATTTCTGTAATTATTTTATTAGCCAAGAAGTCGGTTCTGGGGCTTCCTCAACTCTCTGTGGTGCAGCTAGGCCAAATCTGCCCATTTTCCCGCCAGTTCCAAGCTTGTCTTGTGATACAAAAATATGAATCAAGGAGGCTGTTGCTAAAGACAGTGAAGATACCTTTTCTATCCTATAGTATAAGGTGAGGATGATGATGTAACTCAGTACACAAAGCCCTTGTATCTCTAATGGGAACTGATCCTCATATCATTCAGTATCAGTGTCACTAATTGGCTAGCTGGTACTGAGGAATGACTAGATAGTGCTTTGACTGGACCAGTATACTGCAGTCAGTCTGGAAGTCTCTCTCATGTTAAATTCTGTGTAGGGTTCAACAGCAGGCATACTTTCCTTGTACATGTGTACTGTTTCTCTGGCTATTTCTATTTCTTTTAAGATTCTAAAGATACACTTATTTGCTCACTGCTGTAAACAATCTATGTGTATCATATTTAGCATTACTCTTGTGTCCTGAATCATGACTGAAGAGATGCTGTGAAAGATGAATTCACTTATTTGGTTAACAGACAAAATTAGACACGTGTTTAAAATCACCTGAACTAATTTTGGAAAATGCCAGAAACTAAGGGTATGTAGTTATCTTAATCTGAGATATGTATCCTCAGCAGAGAGAATGATATATGCCAAGATGTGTTCAATTCCTTCTGATGTCAGCCTGAGAACTTCTTTCAACAGCAGTACTGGTTCTTGTAGAAGATCTGGTGTTGGATGCTAAACAGGACATGTATCTCTGTACCTCTGTCTCTAGTGGTGTCATTCAGTGCATATACTGTTAGGACCAACAATGGGCCTGGAAATGGACATACAAATACTCATTCCTCATGAGGAACTCACTAGATTACTGTGGCACCATGGTAGAGAGAGATATAAAGCCTTGACTGTACCCCTGACAACCTAGGTTCAAGAAACAAGTAAGACAGGCAAGAGAGGCACAGTCAAGGGGAGGACAGAACTCAGATGATGATGCCAGCCTGCTCACACTAGAGGTGAAGAAGGCAGCTCAGTAAACTGCACTGGTAACACCTGTAGGAGAGCATATGTATTACATGCAGCAAGAAGCCTTGCATGCATACAATACACAGTGTTTATTCCTAGTTTATTTAGCTTTTCTACTATACCCGAGTGAGGAATTGTGTAAAAAAGGTTTGATCAGGTTGAGGCATGTGGTGTGCAGCATTGTGCCTACATCCATTTATTTGGTGACCATTTAAAAAATCCACTAGGTTGACTAAGCATGACCTGCCTTTGACAGCTCCAAACTGAGACAGGTCTAATGTTTGGAGGTATCCTATAGCCTGATTGATTAGTTCCATGGTAGGTCTTTCCATAGCTTTGCATATGAGGCTGATATAACATCCCCACTCTGGGTCAGTCATCAAGGAGCCTGAATCCTCACCACTAACATTGGAGATAGATGTTCACTTGGAAAAAAAATGGATACACAAAGCATTTCCAGATGAAGACCTCTCTGTATCAAATGTAATTTCTCTTAAGAGCACACAGGGAACACAGTCAGGCCAGGGTCTGAATTTCTCTAAATCTGTCTCTCACCAGGACCCCAAATAAGTCTCCCCACAGGCTTCCCATGCTTTGGAACAGGATCCCAGTTTGTATTAGGCAGAGCCCCTCACTGACTCTCTTCAAGAGAAATCTTGATGAGTGGATGGGAGATCGTAAGTTTACTCCAGGGGTCACATCTGTGTCACTGCTAGACAGGGGCACAGTAAACTAATTCTATTATATAAGGGGACCTTCACTGTGTCACTACTAGACAGAGGCACAGTATTCTAGATTTATTCTGTACATTTTTGTACCATTTCATGGGGTGGCAAAAGCCACATCACTATGGCTAGGCTTACAAATGCCCCAGGGCAGATAGCCTAGTACTATACTATGAAACTATAAAGCTGCAGAGTTAAGTCCTTAGCCAAGTGCCCAAGTACTCCACCACTCTCTACGAAACAAGTGCTTCTTTTCACTGCTCCAAGTAGCAGACACACACACACACACACACACACACACACACACACAATCTGAGATATGATTAGCACATACACACACACACACCTGGGAAAGGCTGGCACATGTTTAATAGCTATGACCCCTTTTCCCAGACTATAAGGTAGTTATCACTGCCACCAGGTACTACAAAGCCAGCTACCTAAGTTTCTTGCAAGGGTACCCAATTAAATTGAGTGAAATTAGCATTAATACATATGCAAATACCCTCAAAACTTAAATATTTTCTAAAAAGGACCAGCTATAATGAAAAGTTTAAATATATTTAATAATAAATAAAACAACAAGAAAATAAATACTAAATATCTATTTACAGTAAACACCAGAGTTTCAGTAACAGGAAATATTGAAAATAACAGCTGGAAAAAGTCAGTTACAGAAAAAAACAATACTTAGCAATTCGCACTATATTTTCCTGACTGATCTAGAGAATTACCATTCCTACTTACTGAATAGAGCAAGACAAGATGATGTGGGTGAGTGTCCATTGCTGTCAGATGCAAAACAATACAGAATACTGAGAGAAATCTCCTACTAATATCTAATAATTATTTCTGGCTTATCGAATAATATCACACACATCTGGTCATCTGACTATTTCCCACACTATCCCCATCACTAGAAGCTGCCAGGATTTTAGCACCTGTGTGTTACCATACACACAGAGAGCTTTGCTCGGATCTGCTGCAGCTCCTGGAAGCCATAAAACCATAAAGCACTTCCATTCTTCCTACAGGAGCTAATAAACCATACATCATACAGATTTTGAATCTCTGGCTTCATTCAAAATTGTGACATAACATATTTATGGCCTAGGCCCAGTATTTAATTTCTTTGCTATTTTAAAGTTTGAGATGGACTTCTTCTCTTCCAGTATCCTTGTATCCACTGTTAAAACACATACATTTAATCAGTTAGAATAATGTACATTCATTTTTTTTTCTTTCCAGTAGGGCACAGTTTTGATACATTTTAACACAAGCAGCTTTACAAACACATCTTCCAACACAAGCATCTATACAAATCACTTTGATATACAAGTGATATATAATTCTTTACTAAATTCCAGATAGCTGTGCTGGCATATGTTACACATCCATTGCCATACTTCTCCTGGCATGGCTCGCAGTACTTCCTTATCATCGCAGCTAGTTAGACTTATGGATCTGTAATTGCCAGAGTCTGTGGAAGGTCCTCTCTTACACAGACGAATGACTAACTTTTATCCATTTGCTTGGCACAAAACTTGTATGAAGGCTGAGATCGAACAGTGTTTGGGGATAGGCTAAATCTTGTTTCATGCTATTTGAGATGCATCCAGGCATATTGTCACGACCCATTGATACAACATTTTTAGCTTTTGATAACACTTTTAGGACCTGGTCTTGTGTGACTGCTGAAGGTGAGCCAGTTTCAGTTCTATCTTGTGGGACAGATGGGGGAGAGACAGGTAAAGCTAGAAGTAATTTATCAGCCAGTAGGTTTGCTATAACTTCAGCCTCATAGTAGGTACCATCATTCACAATCCACTCAATGAATTGTTGCATTGTGCTTTTGAAATTATGAATATAACTTAAAAATGCCCTGTGATTGTCTTTACCTTGAGTAGCTATTTTAGTCTCAAATTACTTTGGTGGATTTTATTAAGCTCCTGAGATGTTTCTTTATTTCAGTGACAGGGGCTATAACATTCTGGGAATTACTCTTCTTTTGGTCCAAATTCTCTTTTATTATAAATCTTGTTAATATTAAAATTCCACCATGTGGAGTTGTTTATGGGGTTTGCCCTCTGTTTGTTCCTATGGGGTACAGCAGCATTTATACAGCTATTTACATGCTGGTATTGTGTGGTGGTATACATTTCTGTGTAGTCAGTGGAGTCAACTTGGTTTGGTCGGGATTTGAAGCTTGCCAATTTATCACTTAGGAATAGGTAGGTAGTTTGCAAGAAATTTGTAAAGGTACCTTGGTTGGAGTGGATTTCTGGTCTCACTTTTATTTTGAAGGAGATTAATTCATAGTCTGACCCAACACATGATGAAGATATTCAAGGGATGGTGCAAGATGTCCCCATATTAATAAGGATAATATCTAATACATTATTTCTCCTAGTGAGTACCATGCCTCTCAAGTGTCCAGATTTTTGCCTCATATTTTTAGTCTGTTCCTCATAAAATTTGTGGTTTTCTGGCAAATCACTAAGGATTGAGGTCATTGAATAATACTAAATAATGAGAAACAGTTTGAGTTTCAGACTTAATATCCTTCACAAAATACATAATGGCCAACTGTTAGCAGCAAGAATTTTTGCTCGGCTTCTCTTCAGTTTTTTTGACACTATTTTTTGTTTTGTTTTAGCCTGGAAAGAACCAAGTCTAATTCCATATATTCAAACTAGTGTATGATTTTGAAGGAATTCCAGCTTTTGGATTAGAATTCCATTTTCCTGTCAGACATCTGTATACAAAAAGATCCAGAGATGAGCCATTCAAAAGTTTCTTCACAGGAAAGCTTTAAGAACTACAAACTAGTTTTGCAAGTATCCCAGATCTCTCAATCAAAATGGATAAACTTGAAGGAAAAATGGATAACATAAAAAAGATAAGAAACAATTAGACTTACTGAACAAAGTTATTAAGAAACAATCAGATCAGATTTCAGCTATAGAAGAGTTGATTAATGCCATAGATGGCATGTTGTCTGAGAATGAAAATCAGGTAAATTTTATCCTAAAGTAAAATACTTTACTCATGGAAAAGGTGACGAATCTTGAAAATTGATCTAGAAGGAACAATATCAAAATATATGGGATTCCAGATAAAGTATAGGAAGAAAATATTATTCAGTTCTTAAACAAATGGTTACCAAAAGCATTACATCTGCCAGAATCTCTTCCTTTTCATATAGAGAGAGCCCACAAGTCCCTTTCAAACTCCTTATTAAAAATAAGTCTAACACTCCCAGATTTATTATTGTTAAATTTCTATAAGCCCATGACATAGACCTTGTAATGAAGGCAGCTTGGTCAAATTCTCCAATAAACATGAAGGGAAATATCAGATTTGACAATTATTATTCCTCATTGGTGATTGCTAAAAGGAAAGCATGTGATCCTTTAATTAAAAACCTACAGATGATGAGCATCAGATCTCAAATTATTTTTCCAGCAAGAATCGAGATTTTTCTACCCAAGGGACAAAAAACTTTTAATACCCTAGAAGTTGTTTAGTACTTTACTCAGAACAACAAACTTTTAGTTAAATCTGAAGAAAAGAATTAGTCTCAGACAAGCTTAATGAGACTAGCAACTAGAACAGTATAAAACTAAAAGAAAAGGAATACCAATAAGGTAAAAGCTTTTTCTGCAAATACATTATTTAATATTAATAATTACTTAGTTTCTTATATTATACATTAAACAAGTATATACTTTTCTCTAGTAATGATTAGACCAATGTGAATATCTTGTAAAATGTCATAGTAGCCTATTTTAATATATATTCTTTTAAATATATTAAAATAGATGATTATTTTAAATTAAAGTAGATAAGGTATTTTTAGTGTTTAGATGACTATCAACTTAAAGAGCTGGTGTACTTTAGTAATCCTGCTCTGTTTTGGTTCATATAATAGTTATAATCAGTTCACATTAACAAGAAGGGTATCAGCCATTAATATTAAAAATAAATGGCAAATTGAATGAGGGTTGAGGTTATTTTCTGAATGATTGAATATTATATGATGTAGAATTCATTATATATATTTACATTTTACTTGTTTTTAATGTAGTATAATATTTCACTATTATACAGTAGAATTTTACTTTCAGCAGTTTTTTTAATGGCTTCACTTAAATGAATAGCTCATCACTTAAATCGCTGCCTTTAAATTAAATGTGTAATGCAATTTTTCCACTCTAAACATATTTCTGGTTAAGAATACAGTTTAAAAGGTTCACAAGGCAGCTTTACTCACTGCAGTAGCCCAGTTTCATATAGGTTCTGTAGCAGAAGAAAAAGCATCCTGTGACCTTTCAACATTTGAGAAAACTGGAAGCCTAAGTATTGGAATGTTGAGACAAGCAGTAAACAATACAGTGAGCAGCAAACAAAGAAGGATATCTCAATTTAAACTCAGCTAAAAGAATTGTGCTTTTTTATATTAAGTATGCTGTTTTTGTGAGCGGTTCTATTGAAGTAGTAATTTTGGAAGTAAGTTAAATATACACTCTCAAACAGAAGGCTATTATGATTTAAATATTTTCTATTTGCTTTTAACATTTACTAGAAACAGATTTTGAGGCTGAAACTTGCATACTGAATTCTACATAGTGCTACTGCTGCTTATTCCTATGCCAAACAATTGGTTTTATCTAAGGCTGATTGTCTTTGGTTTACTAGTTTTGAAGTTAATGCTTTCTTTCCTGATGAATAAAGTAAATTTATCAACATTACACTAAGGGCACTTATAAAATCAATCCTAAGATCCTTCATTATTTTAATACATTCAGAGGTGACTCTGAACATAATTATAATTTAAGTATGTATTTAAGGTTTGTACTCGTTCACATATATAATTTTGGTTATGTGCATTTCTGCGAATGGGAAAACAGAGATATAGTTCATCATTAAGGATGCTATTATTGAGACAGTTTAAACACCTGTGTTGTTAATCAAGACATTAGTTAGGAGCTGATTAGTAGCAGGAGAAAGGAAACAATTCTGGGATACAGTGTAGCTAATTACTGATTTATTTTGGTCACAAGTTTAAAGAAGAGTAGGGACTTATATATATATATATATATATATATTCTGATTCAGTTCCCCAGAGAGAAATACACAGTTTATTACCTTTATCGTTTAACATTACATTTACATTAGTGTTTAGTGTTAGACTATTTATAAATAGTGCCTTTGCTAATCATTCAATTTCAAGGTTGTAATAACTGTGGTCTTATGTTTTCACAGTTACAAATTAATGCCTAGTACATTTGAAACCTATATTGTTTGGAAG
The DNA here is from genome assembly GCF_019279795.1 of Protopterus annectens. Taxonomy (NCBI): domain Eukaryota; kingdom Metazoa; phylum Chordata; order Ceratodontiformes; family Protopteridae; genus Protopterus; species Protopterus annectens. The sequence continues at coordinate 430,628,007 of NC_056747.1, read as the reverse complement.
TGGATACTTACATTGCTTTGATTTAATTTTCAATTTATAGGTACAAATGTTAGTTATTATTTTGCTTGAAAGTGGGGAGGGTAGTAGTATGCCTAGATATTATAATATTTCATATTAGGCAATACATGCAATATGTTGTGTACTGCCAAACAGAAAAGTGTAAAGATACATATACATGTTAAATGGCAAATGTTAATATTGTGTTATTTTATGATTATTCATTGGTTAGTCATATATACACACAATGTGCTTATATTTAAAATATTGTATGATAAATTTAGAAATCACTGAGAGGTATACTTAGAGATATATTTAGATGTTTATGGGAAAGTTAAAATGCTGTTTTTTTTTCCATTATATACAAAGGACGGACATAGATAAACACATTAGATTTTAAGATATGTGTTACACATGTATGTTTATGTATGTCATCACTCTTTCATTCATAAGGTTATATACAGAAATGCAGGTTGTCTTCACATTGTATTACACTATCTTCTATTGACATTGAAATTTAAACTTAGAAAATAATACTCCTAATTATATATTTCATTGTAGTACATTATAATTCAAATTTCTGTGCTGGGAAAATCAGATCTTGCAAATTGGGTGTTCGCAACTGAATGCAAATGTGTCATGGAAATGTTTCTTTTTTAGACATTTGATGTTATATATTGAACTGTGGTTTAGTTTTATAGCGAGACATATTAGGGGTATACTAGATTATCATGTCTATTTGTATAGTTCTGAAGAACACTTAAAAATGCGGTTTCAACTTAAAGCATCAAATCAAATGTGGTGTTCACAATCAATGTGAGCATATGCATTCAGACAAATACTGGTTAATTTGGGTTAGGAATTATAGGGTATCTTGTAACTGAACTGATTCTTATAGAACTATATGTTGATATTTATAAACACTAGGAAGCGGAAGCAATAGAACCTTATTGGGTAGTATTTTGAGGATGGTTGCAGGCTCCAGTTTAAAAGTTTCATCAAACCAGAAATCTTTTAATCCATTCAAGGAAGTGTAAATATTTTTGCAATTAATCTTTTAGTAGTTGGATTTTTGAGTTTGCCCATAACAAATTATATGAAAATGAGATGTAAATATTTGAACCTAATGTATAGCTTTTTCCTAATTTGCTAATTATTAGATATGTCAGTTTATAAATGTATCTCATTAAATATTAATGGACTTCATTTTCCGATAAGGAGAAGTCCCTTCAACTCTAATGATTAAGTTTTTTTGCCAGATGATTCCTGCTTACATAATTAAAATTAAAGGTTTTAAGGAATGGTTTCTGAATGAAATAAATGTATATATGGAGGTTAATAATAAGGGGGAAGTAACAAATGCTACTTTATGGGATTCATTAAAATCATATGTATATTGTAGAATTAAGAGTTAGAATTTATATAGATTGGGATAAGGCATTAACTGTTTTACAATCAAATACAGACACAACAAAATTAAAATTAAAGCCCAATGATAAGAATGCAAATGATGAACTAAAAGTTTTATGTCAAAAGTACTTACCAATAATTCTTCATAAGATTTCAATAAATTGTGAAAAATTAAAATTACAGTCTTATTCCATTAACCCTTAAAATTTACATTGAATAGCTATTAGATCAAAATGTTTAAATAAAATCATATTAAAGAGATTGAATATCAGGTTTTAAACCATGTTAAAAATGTAACATTTAAAAGCTGTATTAGAATGTTTTAGAAATTGTTATGAATCAATTAATACTAAATCAACATTGAATACTGAAATTTTAATAGACACATTTTTGAAGGAAAATGTAAAAAATAAATTGATGAAAGACTAGAGTATTAAATTAAATGAGCCATTTTCTTTTAAGGAATTGACAAAACAAATTAAAAATCTTAAAACTAATAAAGACCCTGAGATGGATGGTATAATTCCAGAGATATATAAACTATTCCCCAACACTATATTACACATTATTAAAAGTTTTAGAGAAAGTCAAAAATTCATCAAATATTCTACCCTCTTGGAGATATTCTTTGATTTTGCCCATATTAAAGCAAGATAAAGACCCAGAATTGTGTTTTTCTTACTGCCCCATTTCTCATCTTAATATTAATTACAAAATATGTCAATAATTGTGAAAAGATTAAATCATATTATGCCAAGTTTAATCAAAGATGATCACACTGGTTTTATTTGGAATACAAGATAATATAAGACATTTTTATTTGCTGGATATAGCAAACAAAAATAAAGAGATTTCAATTATTACTTTAGATTTGGATAAGGCATTTGATTCTATCAAATGGTTTTAAAGTTCTTAAAGAATTAAAATTTTCTTTAGAATATACAGATTTAATAAATAAAATGTATAGAAGATCTATCTTTTGTCAAAATAAGTTATTTTGTATCAAGCTCTTTTAAAAATATGAAAGGCATGAAACAAGGGTGTCCTTAATCTCCTTTATTTGCTTTGATAATAGAACCTTTCCCTAATTTTATAAGGCCAACTTCTATGAGTAAGCGATTTTCTATAATTGGGAATTATACATCCAAAATTCAGCTTTATGCAGAGGACATTCTTAACAAGTGGTGACAGATTCTTCACAGGAACATATAATTAACTCAAACGGTTTTGAAAAATTTTCAAGTCTAAAATTTAATCTTAGTAAAAAAAATTACCTATAAAACAAATAAATACCCTTTTAAAAGATTATAAAGATTTTAATTGGGAGAACTTACAAATTAAATATCTGGGAATTATTATTACTTCTAGTTGGAAGGATTCAGTTTCAGCAAATTATGACAAATTAATTGATATATTGACTAACTTAACTAATAACCAGAATAATTTTCTTTTCCAGTGGAAGACAGATTAATGTTGATTACAATTATATTATTTTACCAAAAATGTTATTTTCTGTACAGTCACTAGTTATGATTCCATCAAATATGATTTTTAAAGACTTTAAACTCTATTTTACTTAAATTTTTATGGCACCCATAAAATACAAGAATATCATTCAATTGGCATGTAAAACTGGGAAGGTAGTGGAAAAGGTTTTCCAAATATTGAGTTATATGCTGAATCTGTAATAAAATAGAAATTCCGTGGTTAGAATATTCTTATACTTCAAATTGGAAACACATTAATGCAATAATTGTAACCTGTAAAAGTAGACTTGAAATAGGTTCTAACTTTCACTCCAATTTTAATAAAATGTATGTATATATATATATATATATATATATATATATATATATATATATATATATATATATACATACACAAACACACACATGCACATACAGTAGATATATAAAGTGTATGCACCCCTGTTAAAATGCCAGGTGTTTATGATATAAAAAAATGAGATCACAATAAATCATTTCAAAAATTTTCCCACCTTTAATGTGACCTATAACCTGTACAATTAAATGAAAAACAAATCTGTTAGGGGAAGAAATATAAAAAAAATTAAAAATGTACAATACACTGGTTGCACAAGTCTGCACACTTAAACTAATGCTTTGTTCTGTGTGCACATCCTTAAACTAATACTTTGTTGAAGCACCTTTTGACTCAATTACAGCATTCATTCTTCTTGGGTACACACGTGCCATCAATTATAGAAACTCTGATTAACCCCAAATAAAGTTCAGCTGTCCTAGCAGGATTTTCCTGACATTTACTCAGTTGCCTGTTACAGCAAAAGCCATGGTTCTCAGAGAGCTTACAAAGCATCAAAGGGATCTCATTGTTGAAAGGTAACTGTCAGGAGAAGGGTACAAATGCATTTCCCTAGCATTAGATGTACCATGGAAGACGGTCATCAAAAAGTGGAGAAAATACGGGACAACAGTTGCAAAGAACTGGACGTCCCTCCAAAATTGATGAAAAGACTAGATGAAAACTGGTCAGGGAGGCTGCCAAGAGACTTACAGCAACACTGAAGGAGCTGCAAAAATTTATGGCAAGTACTGGTTGTGTACTACATGTGACAACAATCTCCCATATTCTCCACGTCTGGACTACGGGGTAGGGTTGCAAGATGGAAGCTTTTTCTTACACAGAAAAACATCCAGTCTTGGCTAAAATTAGCAAAATACATCAAGTCTCCCAAAAGCATGTGGGAAAATGTGTTATGGTCTGATGAGACCAAGGTTGGACTTTTTGGCCACAATTCCAAAAGGTACGTTTGGCGCAAACACTTTGCATCACCAAAAGAACACCATGCCCATGGTGAAGCATAGTGGTGTCAGTATCATGCTTTGAGGTTGCTTTTCTTCAGCTGGAACTGGGGCTTTAGTCAAGGTGGAGGGAATTATGAACATTTCCAAACACCAATAACTTCTGGCTCAAAACCTTCAGGCATCTGCTAGAAAGCTGAAGATGGTTTAACCTTTCAACACAACAATGACCCCAAGCATACATCCAAGACAACAAAAGAATGGCTTCACCAGAAGAAAATTAAAGTTTTGGAATGGCCCAGCCAGAGCCCAGGCCTAAATCCAATAGAAAATCTGAGGGTGACCTAAAGAGGGCTGTACATAAGAGATGCCCTCACAATCAGATATGGAGTGCTTTTGCAAGGAAGAGTGGGCAAATATAGTCAAGTCAAGATGTGCCATGCTTATAGACTCTTACCCAAGAAGACTGAATGCTGTAATTAAATCAAAAGGTGCTTCAACAAAGTATTAGTTTAAGGGTGTGCACACTTTTGCAACCAGTATATTGTATATATTTTTATTTTTTATATTTTTCCCCTAACAGATTTGTTTTTCAATTGAATTGTACAGGTTATAGATCTCCTTAAAGGTAGAAAAGTTTTGAAATGATTTATTGTGGTATCATGTTTTTATATCACAAAAACCTTGCATTTTAACAGGGGTGTGTACACTTTTTATATCCACTGTATATATATATATATATATATATATATATATATATATATATATATATATATATATATATATACACACAGACATATGGGCCCTTGAAAATTATTGTATGAATATTAAGAGTTATTTTCACTTTCTTCCTTTTGTTATATATATTTTGAGCTCATTTAAAAGAGGTATAGAATCTACTTATATTGCTTAAGAATTCATTTTAAAATTCCCTATACCCTATACTAATGGTTGTCTAGAAACATTTAATGTAAATAAAACAATGGATCTCAAAGAAAAAGATCTAAAATGTTGGTATTCATTTCTAAATAGAAAAATATATTTAGCTGATTACCTTTTGGCTAGATATAGTATAAAAATGTCTTTTGTCATTTCCCGGTTAGGGGTCGCCACAGCGGAACTCCGGTCCGCTAATGATTGGCAGTTGATTTTTACATGCTGGCTTGCCAGGCCTAACGCACAACCTTCAATGAAGGAACGCCCATCCATGCATGTCGACACACAGAAGACGCTCTGAGAATCGAACGGGCAACATCTAACTGTGAGGCGACAACGCTACCGCAGCACCACCACTGCAGTTCTGGCTAGATATAGTATAGAAAACAATAATTTGATAAGTATATAAATTTGTAAAAGATTTTATAAAAGATAAATTATAGAGGTTTTTAAATATGAATATAAATTATATTCCAAAAAATATAAAACTGTTCTTTATTTTTGATACTCATTTGATAAACAATAAATCTTATTTATCCAGAAAATATAAAATTCTAAGAATAGTTTTTTTTTTTTTTGCTTCTGATACATTATTCAACAAAAATTAATCATGAAGTATATGCAGATAAGAGCAAAAAATGATATTTAAAATCTGAGGGAAAAACTACTTCATCAGCATATTGGAAAATTTATACTTGGAAGTATTTGCACAGAATTTTCTTAGTTCCTCATAAGGTAGGTTTAATTTATAAAATAGAGAAAATGAATGGCTGGAAATGTAATGAGATATTGAAGGTAAGTTGGTTTCATAAGATTATAGATTGTAGAATGGTTATTCCCTTTTGGTTAGAATTAATAATTTTTGCAAAAACATTGTGGTCTGATAATTGCATTATTACGAATTATTTGATTTTATTTAATGCCCCAATCCCAGACTATGTACCAGTGACACAAGTGCCCCTCCTTTGGTCTATTTTGGCTATAGCCAAAATATTTATAACAAGAAACTGGAAAAGTAAAAACTCCTTCTCTTTTACTGAATATATTGATTTAGTTAAAAATATATGTAGTAAAGAATTGCAAACTGTTAAAATTATATTACTCTTCAGTTTTTATCCTGGCAAAAAACAATGTTTTATTACAGAAATATTAATGGTGAACATTATTATAAATTTTATGGGCATTGTATACTGTACAAAATTATTTGATTTTATGTTTTATAAATGTTTTAATTTTCTGATTTTGTTGAAATTAAAAAAAAAATGAGGGAAAAAAGAAAATACATAGCAATGCAAGACCTGCTATTCTAGCAATTTTCTAAGTTTATAGGAGAAATATTTAAAATCTGTTCCTATTTTTGGGCCTTTGTCCCCTCATTATTTTTGGCTTTGTCCAGATTTCTAGCATTCAGAGGTTGAGAGTTATGGTGGGTACTCTGACTAATAGTTCCAGGGCATTTGTATTTACAAATTCCATGA
>NC_056747.1:430578903-430618903 GCF_019279795.1 Protopterus annectens | reverse complement strand
ATATCCAGACAAAGCCTAAAATAATGAGGGAACAAAGGCCTAAAAATAGGGGCAGATTATAAACATTGCTATTATAAACATAGAAAGTTACTATAAGAAAAGGTTTTGTGTTAGTATGCATTTTCTGAAATATACAAAGTCTTAAACACAAATTCATGTTATTTAGTGACTTCAGTCCTCAATGATTTGACAGAAAACCACAAACTGTTCATAGGTGTCTACTAGGCTAATGACCACAAGGGCCTTTTTAAGCCTAGCTATGCATCCCAAATCGCTGACAAGTTCTGATACCCTTAAGTGTAAGTATGGGCCTGGGAGATGAACCATTTACAAGTTACCTCTTTGCATTAGAGACATAGGTGCCATATATGAGGAACAAACCTAAACTATGGGGCAAATATCTTGACATTCTGCAAAAATCTGGACAGTTGAGAAGTATGCATACTGTACTGATGCAGAAATGCATGCAACAGTGTAGCATACAGATCCATTACCGCATGTATCACAGTACAGTGTACTGCTACTGTACTGAATGTAGCCAGGCAGTGTATTGAATGAGCACTGGATGTAATGCTGCAGTGTATTGATACAGTACTGAATGTAACAGTGCAGTGTATCGATACAGTGCAGAATGTAACAGTGCAGTATATTGATATTGTACTGAATGTAACAGTGCAGTGCACTGATGGAGTACTGAATGTAGTAGTGCAGTATACACAGTACAGAATGTAACAGTGTAGCAGATTATTACAGTACTGAATGTAACAGTGCAGTGTATCGATGCAGTACTGGATGTAACAGTATAGCACAGTGATGCAGTACTGGATGAAACACTGCAGCATATTGATACACTGCTGAATGCAACAATGCAGTGCATTTATGCAATAAGTACAGAATTTAATAGTGCAGTGTATTGATGCAGTACTGCACCCATGACTGTTGTGAAATAGTATAAGTGAAGGATGGTGTGGCTACAACAGCAAATAGTAGAGGAACAGTTGCACACAATTGATCATGTTAGCATGACCTGAACATGCATCATGGTATGTATACTACTAACACTCCTAGTCTGTGCTGTCTATGCGGTTATGTGCACCACCAGCATTTGTGCAGCTGTCCCATCCATATTAATGCTAATATGACACCAGAGATTTGTATACTATCAACATGAACACTTTCAATTCACCTCATTGACTGCTGAATGCTCACATCTTACATGTTTAAACAGAGTTTTTCAACGCTTGTTTTGTCATGTATATTTATTTGCTATGCATTACAGAGTTGTGTGTGTGGGCTCAAAATTTATTGTTTTTAATTGATTCTGAGATCACATCTTTGGAGAGAGAGAGTGATTTTTAACATTTTAAATCTCATCCTTTCTCCAAACTGAGCACATTATGAGTAAGAATAAAAAACTAATGGAGGTGCAGAGGTGCAACCCATGACATGTGGTGCAGGGACTTAACTGACTGCAAAAAAATTTACTTCACTTTTTAACTGATGTCACTGCATGAAACTTGCATAGCTGTGACTATGTGTGTTTGGATTTTATGTGAGCATAGGGTGAGCAGTTTCAATGAAACAGTGTCATGCAGTTGGTGCATTGTACAGCATCATAGTGGAACAAATTAATCCCAAAAAGCTTCCACCTCTTACTCAGGGCTTTGCCAGATGAATGTATATAGTTACATAATTATTCAAAATGAGGGTGTATATTACATCGTCAACTGCTTAGGTTGTCGAATGCCTAAACCTTGACAACTTAAAATCAAGAATGGCACTTTCTATACAGGGAAAGAAAGCCATTGGTCAAAGTAAAAAAAAAAAAAAAAGTTAAACCGAAATCGGGGAGGGTACTGCCCCGACACCCCCCTAACTAAATATACCAACTCTGAGATTGCTCTATGTTGTACACAGGGCAAAATCCCCACAATGGCCAAACGACTTGTTTCCCTGTCTGGAAACTGCCGTTCGCGATTTTAAGTTGTTGACATTTAGGTGTTTCGTAACCTAAGCGGCTGACAATTTAATATAGACCCTCAAAATGATAAAATCTGAAACAGCAGTGGCTATACAGAGACAAATGGTGATAGTTTGTCACCTAACCAGTAATAATCTTAATAATAATTAACCTGCAATCAGACTATTAAACTATTGCTTATTCACAAAAATGAATTTAACCAAAGAATATGTTACTAGATTATGGGTATTACTAAGAAATTATTCCTTTCCATGTCTCCCCTAATGACACTGTTAATATATGTGGTACAAAAAGTGATTATGCGTGATATATATTGAAGTTTATAGTTAATGACACAGTGCAATCTGGCTCATGTTTACTTTCTGCACTGTTGACATATCTGGCTAAAGGACTGTTCACACTTCCCTTTTTTATGACATAAATATTATCAAAAGTTCTATACTTAGTCTGTAGAAACAAAAACACAGATGATGTTAATGTCACAGGCTCCCAAAGATGACTTATTATACTTAAGCTAGATATCTTACTGGGGAAAATTTCTGATCTGTCCGTAATATACTAACAATATCAATAGTTTGTACATCTTTTATTACCACAATCCTGCCTCTGTTTATCTCAGTACAAAAAAGTTACTATTTGCAATTCCTTTAGTTACCTCTCAAGTAAAGGATCCCCCTGTAAATATAAACAGCAGTGGTGGATGACTTCACGAATGTCACCAAAGCCCTGAATGAAGGCAAAACAGTACACACTGCCTATCTTGACTTAGCTAAGGCTTTTTGAACAATACCCCAACTCAGGTATCATTAAGACAGTGTCCCAGCTGGGCTCTTTTTGCCTTGCCCTTAACCCATTAATCTGTCTGCTTAACAGATTAGGGATTATGGCTATAATTCAGCTCCCAGAAAGCAATAAAGTGTAAAGACGTGTTATCTTCTCTTTGTCGATGATTTAAAACTGTATAGCTCATCAGATGAGGAACTGAAAGCACAAGTGCAAGTTGTCAAAATGTTTTCGGATGATATAAGAATGTCATTTGGACTTGATAAATGTGCAAGACAACCTTTAAAACAGGAAAGCTGCAGCACCAAGAAAACATCAGTTTGGGACAAGAATGTGATATAAAAGATCTTGAGCAAGAGGGACTGTATAAATATTTGGGAACTGATGAAGGATCAACAATAAAACATGAACAGCTGTCAACAAAACTTAGTAAGGAATATTTTAGAAGACTTAAATTAATCCTAAAAACAGCACTGACATCTAAGAACAAAATTCAAATTATAAACCAATTTGCTCTTTCTATCCTAACTTACAGTTTTGGAGTGACTGACTAACCCAAAAGTTTTGGATAGATTAGACAGGAAAACATGAAGGATGCTTCATTATCACTAAACGATTTATAAAATCAGTGCATGCCAAGATTATATATTCCCCATTCCAGAGGAGGTATGGGCCTCACTGAAATTGATTACATGTATAGATCTGCAATTGTGGGACTGCTTATATATCTGCTGACCTCAAGACCCAAACTTAGTGAAAGTTTTGAAACATGAGGAGAATAAATCTAAGATGACTTCCCTTCTTAGTCTAGTAGAAGCATATCTGCTTCAAGCAGGAATGGAAATCAAACCAGAAGATAAAAATCAGGTAGCAAGTGAATGTGGCAAAAAACAAAAGAAAAAATATAAGGTGAAGGAACAGACGAGAAGGCAAGAAATATGGAAAATGGATAAATATGGTTGCAAGTATAGAAAACTCCTGGAAGAACCTCATGTTGATCAGGACTGACTGCAGGAATGGTTAAGGAGAGATGAATAAAAACCAAATGAAGAAAGGTTAATATTGGTTGCCCAATATAGTGAGCTATGTACACATTGGTTTACAAAGTCCATTGATCATATGGGAGAAACAGGGGTCCCATTTACATTTTCTAAAGGGCTGTTAATAGAATGCCCTTTGATTGACATGTAAACAGCGAACTATAAAAACTTAAAATGGCCAAGTAAGCAATTTTTTTCCCCAGGAGAAAATTTCACTTGGCCATATCAGGAATTTGCCCTTTCCTTCATTGTGGTGCGATCTCAGAGTTGGTATATTTAGTTAGGGGGTTGTTGGGGGCACAGCCCCCCACATTAGGGGGTGTGAAGCCCCCCCCACTTCATAGGGTTTGATGGTTTGTTTTATTTTTTGTTGGTCTTTCAAAGTTTTGGTCTTTCGGTATTTACATGTCGATGAACAGCCCTTTCAACAACATAATATAGACCCGAGAAACAGACAATGTAGGTTTTGTAAAACAGAATTGTAAACAGTTGCACGCCTTGCTGCTGGTTGTGATACACTAATGGCAGAAGGACTGTATCCTGAATGGCATAATGTGGCAAGACTGTTGCACTGGGGATTGTGCAAACATTATAATACTGAAGTAGCTGAAAAACACTGGAAACATAAGCCACAAAGGATCACAGAAAATGAAGTTTACATCACATGGGATCACCCATTACCAACAGTTCAAAAGATAGATGCGAGAAAAGCAGATATAGTGGTCTATGAAAAGAAGACAAAAGTAGCACTGATCACTGAAATCGCTACACCCACTGACTACAGTGTCTGGCATACAAGAGAGACACAAAGTTATAAAATATCAGGATTTGCAGGCAGAAATGAGAGCAATGTGGAAGAAAGTTACCCAGACAGTTCCAACAGTAGTAGGAGCAATGAGTCTTGTAAAAAAGAATCTATAATTCTATTTAGATATGTTGCCAATACATGTAACTCCTTACTAATTGCAGGAGTCGTCATTACTGGGAACATTGTGAGTGCTGCAAAGAGCACTTCTGGCTGACAAAGATTGAAATAATACTAATTTCATGAACTTTAATCATAGGTTCACTTAGGAATGAGGTCCATTCCTGTCATGGTATTAGAAATGCAAAAGATTAGGAGAAATTAAAAAACTGGGGATTAACCCATACATGACTAAATGGGTAGCCAATTGGATCACTGACAGAATGCATACTGTCAAAGTTGGGGATTCCACCTCTACCAGTAGATGAATTACAAGTGGAGTACCACAAGGATCTGTGCTGGGCTGTCTACTGTTTGTAATCTATTTCTTGGAAGTACAGGTGAAAGTAAATAACCTGTGGCTTACCAAGTTTGAGGATGATTGCAACCTGGGTGCAATCACTAAATCCCCAAATGATGTTAACATATTACAAAAGGGGCTAACACAGACAAATGATTGGTGCCAAAGTCACGGACTAAAACTAAATGCAAAAAAGGTGCACTATTATTCCCTTTGGCAAAGAGGAATTCCATGCAAATTACAATATTGACAGCATCCTCCTAAGCTCAAACCCAGTGGTGTGAGATTTGGGAACACAGGTTGATAGCAATCTAAACTTTGATTGCCATGTGTCTACAGTGGTAAGGAAAGCCTTCTTCATCTCATAAGTAAAGGCTTTGCAAGCAAGACGAAGGATGTTATAACCCCATCTGTACTCGACCCTCATCAGCCCAATAATAGACTATAATGCTCCCTTTTGCATGTATCTCACCTCACCAGACACCTGCAGCAGCTGGAGACACCACAGAGATTTCTCACCAAGAAAATTCAGGGCCTCCAAAACACAACCTACATGGAAAGACTGAAAGCCCCGTCACTGTACACTTTCTTACAGGCTGCTGAGAGGGGCAACTTGTGCCTGGCCTACAGAGCAGTCTCTAACCCTGCCCTAATGGAAATGCTGCACATCCACAAATCAAATGGGACAAGAGTCACTTGCTCCAGGTATCGCATCCTAGCCTTTGACATTTCACAGAACATGATGGAGAGAGAGATATCTCTCCCAGAGATTGCCACTCCTCTGGAATAAACTCCCAATTCATGTGAAGCAGAGCTCCTCAATAATCCTATTCAAGCACAACCTAGAGAATTAGATGCAAGACTGCAAATTCCCCATGGTGGTGGCACCTATGTTCCACATGGAGAGGGGCAGTCGGTGCTAATCATAGACTCGCTCTGCGAATAACGACCATCTAACCAAGGTCAATTAGGGAACAGAGGTATAACATGGTTAGGCTTGTAAAGGCCCTAGGGCCATTAACCTAGTAACCTCCTATGAACCTGTAAGTGCCTTTAGGCATAAAGGAAACTAACACTGCTTTACAACCTGTGCTAAATAAATTAAAAACATACTATTTCAAACACAAAAACAGGCACCTGGAAGGAACACAGACCCAAAATATCGTTGATACATTTTATTCAGACACAGAGACTTCACACATAATGTGTGTGAAGCCTCTGTGTCTGAATAAAATGTATCAACGATATTTTGGGTCCGTGTTCCTACCAGGTGTCTGTTTTTGTATTTGGTTTTGTTTGGCACTTTTGGTTCGTTTTTTGGTAACATACTATTTCAACTAATCTAAACAGTTGCTTTAACTACTTAAACCTTTTAATTTACTTAACAGAACATTCAGGTATTAGGTTAAAAGCTTCCCAGGCTTTTACATCAGTTTCACTTTGGACTGCAGTTTGAGCTCCATTTTATTTTTAAAAGCATACTGTGTTCTGTGCTGTCACCATCCTTTCAGGATATCTTCATTACTGTAAATGGACTGCCATGTTGTGTTAGCATTAGAGAAGATAGCCACATTAGCATATACTGGTTATATTCCACAAGGTATGTATACTGCCAGCATTAAAGTGGATATGCCCATTTATTGTATGTATAGTATCAACATCAATGCAAGAAACTGCCTTTGGTTTGCTTAACACTAATGGTAAGGGCAGTGCACCCACACAGTTCGGCTTTGTCAAGGGCAGATCATGCCTCCTGAACCTGGTGGATTTCTTTGAGACAGTTACTCAGGCTATAGATAAGGGAAAGGAGGTACACATGGCTTACCTTGACCTTGCTAAAGCATTTGGCACCATTCCCCATTCAGGTATTATTGATGAGCTCATCAGCCTGGGCATAAACCCTTACATCACAAGATGGATCACAAACTGGCTCTCAGACAGATCCCATAAAGTAAGAGTAGCGGGATCTATGTCCAAATCCAGACCAGTAATGAGTGGTGTGCCTCAGGGCTCTGTCCTGGGGCCCCTCCTGTTTGGCATATACTTCTCAGAAGTACAGGCAAGCACAGAAGGGCTGTGGCTGACAGTTTGTGGACGACTGCAAACTGGGTGCTATAATAGAGTCTCCGGCTGACATGGAGATCCTCCAGAAGGGCCTAAATGAGAGTGATGCATGGTGTCAAAGCCATGGTCTCAAGCTAAATGCAAAAAAATGCGTAGTAATCCCCTTTGGAAAAAACAGAGTACCCGCAAACTACAACATAGGAGGTAATCCCCTGAAATCTGTAGAAGAAATAAGGGATCTAGGGACCCAAGTAGATAGTCAGCTTTCCTTTGATAACCATGTTGCCAAAGTGGTTAGAAAATCCTTTTATGTGACCCATCTGATCACGAAAGGGTTCGCATCAAGATCTAAGGATGTAATGGTGCCCCTCTACTCATCCCTCATCAGACCCATTATTGAGTACAATGCACCAATTGGAATGTACCTGGCTAGACATCTCCAGCAGCTGGAGAGACCACAAAGGTACCTAATCAAGAGGATTACTGACCTCAAACAGTTGCCCTATGCAGCACGATTGAAAAAGCTAAGACTGTTCTCTGTTGCATACTGCTTTCTCATCGGCGATCTCTGTCTAACGTACAGAGCCATGTCCAACCCAGAATTGCTGAACATGCTCCATCGTAGCAAAACCATATCTACTCTAGCTACACGCTCTAGGGATATAAACCTCAACACAACAATGAATAGAACATGCTGGAGGGATAGATTCCCTTCGCAGAGACTTCCCTTACTATGGAACAGGGTCCCGATCTACATAAGACAGAGCCCCTCACTATCACTCTTCAAGAGGAACCTTGATGAGTGGATGGGTAAGAGAAAGTTCACACCGGGGATCACACCAACAGCACTACTAGATAGGGGCAAAGGGTACTAGCTGCTAGTACAAGGGTCTAGGGAACTACTAAAGGGGCGGTGAATACCGCACAACATGGCTGGGCTAATATATGCCTTCGGGCAGATAGCCCAGTACCAACCTATGAACCTATAAGTATAGACTATCCTGATCAAATTATGTAGCCTAATAACAGTAATGTCAAAAGTCTGGCAATGTGATGTCCAGTGCCAGCACTGGTACTGATAGCCAACCAACTCTACCAGAGGAGAAATGCACATTATTACAAGTGGGCTGTCCACATTGTCTGCCTCCATCATAGGCAGAAAATAACCTGCCCACATAAAGTGTACTATTTGCATTAGAGTGGATAGTCAGCTCAAGGTAGTTACGCCACAATTTCCATTTAGACAAACTGTTACAGATACTGTGCTAGGATGATTTTTTCTCAAAAGTATGCACTTCATTGTGGTTTTCATTTTAATTTTGGATTGCTGGATTTCTGGATTAAGACAGAAAATCCAAAAGTAGAGAGTTATCCAAGATTATACCTTAATTTATGTGCAGCTGCATTGATGACTCTGCTTTTTGTTACTGGGGTTTAGGGCAAGATTCCCAAGAGGAAGGAGGATTGTTGGAAGAATCTGGAGCTTCTCATTTTGTAAAACAAAACTTATTCTGCACAATAGTGCAGATGCCACTTCCAAATTGCTCCAACTATGTGTGGCCATCTTCCCAAACCAGACATCCTTACTCTTATAAGATGTCATTTTCCAGACTTTATCGGGGGTATCTACCTATTTAATTTTATTTTACCATTCAAGGTTCAAATTCCATTCAAACAACCAAAAACTATTTCACTAACCAGCATGACCCTCACCACAGTTCAACAAGTACACACTCTGAAATCTATAATCTTGTTTACATTTACACAAGAGCTTTCTCACATCACCTTAATCCAGAAAAGTAGTAGGCATTTAACAAGTACCAGTTTTGTTACAAACTAATTTCTTAAACATACCTACACATTGGCATCTGACATAAGTAATACATTAGTTTTAAACCTATCATTAAATACATCAAGGTATATTCTTATACAACACTACCACTATCCACACTTCAGTCATAATCCAACGCTTATAGTAGCATCAACCCTCAACTCTTTAATCACAAAACCTCTCTCCTCTTACCTCTCAAATCCTTACACACTCACCACACTATTTCCACAGCCTCCACATATCACAAACTAACAATCAAACAAACTCCTGCTACTACACTCTATCACACAAATTAAACTCTGAGCTGACATCCATCCTAACTTAGGTCCAAATGACCTCAACAATCAACACACACCATCTTCCTCCGACCTCCACCCCTTCACAAAGCCTCTAACTCAGATCTTCTCCTTCTAAATCTCAATCTCAGAAGCATCTTTAATGAAACCAGCAAATTCCATGCTACCCTAGCAACCTACTCACCAGATATAGCTGTAATAACTGAAACGTGGTTAAAGGCCCACATTAAAGACACTGAAATTCTGACAACAGGCTATAATATTATAAGACTAGACAGAGTTAACAAATGTGGAGGGGGTGTTGCTGATATGTTTAAAGACACACTCAAAGTCATACAGCTAACCTGCACCCCCCCCCCCCAATCTAGCCAACTCTGACATACTGAACACCTGCCTTGAAATTAACCCTAACAAAGCTATAATTTTTATGGCCACCTACTTACCCCCCGACAATAACCTTCCCCTTATTGAAAACCTACTATACTGGATAGCTACCTAATTCTCCCAAGAAACAATTGTGCTCAGTAACTAACTTGGATTGGCATACCTGCACATCAAATAATCCGTCTAACTTTGTTATTCTCTTTAACTTCACCCAAACAATAACCTGTACAACCCGTACAGACAAACACTCCAACAAGCAGTCAACATTAGACAGGATCTAACTAACAAACCTAACCTTAGTTACCTAGCTGGATGCCTACCTGACTCCCTCAGTGATCATTCTCCAACCTTCCTTTATAGAAAGTGTATGCTTACACAAAACATCATCATCTACAAATGTATCACTACCAAGAAAAACTTCTCCCCTACTAATTTTAATCTCCTACTCCAACAATGTAACTGGAGCCCACTTAAACACCTACAGTTAGATGCTGCTGTTCAGTACTTTAACAAAACCTTCCTTACAATCCTAAATAGTCTAGCCCCCACTAGAAAAGTACGTAGTAAAACTAAGCCCCTCCCATGACTAACCAAAGACACCAAACTACTAATGAAGTGTAGAGATAAAGCCTAGTCAACATACCATACCTCCAAAGACAAAACTGACTTCTTAACTTTTCAACAAATAAGAAACTTAAACAGATCAAAAAAGACAAACAAGTGTACTTCCTATCCTGTCAATAAAAACACCATAACAACCTCCAAAAATTCTGGCAATCCATCAACTAGCTCATTAACCCTGGTCATACCTCTACCCCCTGCTCCTGTCACCTCAAACAACCGTTACCCTATTTCAAATCAATTGAACTCACATTTCATAATCACCATCACGTCCCTTCTAGACAACCATCCCAGCCACTTTCTGTTCCCACCCCTGCCCCAAATATTCACAACCCCTTCTCCTTCACACCCGTACAAACTAACTATATAAAGACTCTCTTAACTAAGCTTAAACCTGGCTGCATAGCTTCAGACAAACTCCCAAATGAGTTACTAAAACTCGCCGCTCCTTCCATTACTTACCCCATTTCAATCTTGATTAACCACTCTATTAAAGAACAATATGCTCCACTTCTATGGAAAATATTTCACATCATAGCCTTCCCACAAAGGTGGACCCTCCAATGAATTAACTATTGACCCATAGCCATCTTTTCCCTCTTGCAAAAATACTAGAAAAATGTATCCACAACCAACGCATTAACTACTTCCCTAACAAGAACCTCCTGTCCAGCTTCAGACCTAACCATAGCACCAGCACTGCCCTCCTAACCTTCACTAACACCATCCATCATCTCATGAATGATGCCCAGCTTGTTTCTTCCATCTTTCTTGATATGTCCAAAGCCTTCAATACCATATCCCACCAACTACTACTACTCAAACTGTCTTCATATGGCCTCGGTCCTTCATCACTAACCTGGTTCCATAGCTATCTTTCCAATCGACATCAAGCTACAAAATGGGAAAACTCGTTCCCCCTTACTCCCCCATCTCCACAGGCATACCCCAAGGATCTATACTCAGTCCTTTTCTCTATCATATTCACAAATGACCTTAGTTCAGCTACTCAACAAGCTTCCATAGTAGTCTGCTGATGATGCTACACTTATCTGCTCTGTCGCCACACCCCAAGAACTACAACTAAAAATGAAATCATCTCTTCAGGACATTGAACCATACTGCTCTCAAAACCATCTCATTTTAAATCCCAACAAAACTAAAATGATGGTCTTCAGTAACAAGAAGAAAACAAACCTCCCCAGCCCCTTATCTCACTCACCTCAGCAAATGGAACCAAGATAGTCCCCACAAACCACACTAAACTTTTAGGTGTTACCACAGATGAGAACTGTAAATGTGATGCACATATTGCTCAAAGTATCAAAAAAGTCCACATCAAACTAGTCACCCTATTACAGGGCCAAATCATACCTAACTCCCAATGCCAGGCTAGCCACTGCTCTCACACACCTGCTAGCCACCCTCCTGTATGGTTCTCGCATATTCACTAATCTTCAAAAATCAGACCTCAACAACTTAGTATCATGCTACAACAAGATAGCTAAATATGTCACCAATCAACCACACAGATCACTGTTCAGCTCTCTCACAGTTAAACTGGTTAGAACTCCCCAACCTTTTATCACTTAATCGGCTAACCTTAGCTCACAAAATAATCTATCTCCCCAGTGACTGCCCTGCAATCTCCCACCTAGTCCAACTTAGTAAATAATCTCAGATCTTCTAACAAACTCTTACTCAAGATCTCCAACTCTATCATAGCAACTCCCTCTACTCACACAAGATAGACAAACTCTGGAGATCTTTTCCAGAGAAAATAACAAAAAACCCTATCCACAATAAGTTCAAAGCACTCCAAAAATAGCATCTAATTGGCTATGGTCTTGCCACTCTCCTGGATAACTATTAACTCACTTCTATTTCTGCTCTTATAACTATCCTCTGTTGTCTTATTTGTCTTGTTTTAAAATATCTCAGTGCTGTATGGTGTAACTGCTTGGTTTGTACTACTGCCTGTATTGCTCTATCAATTGTATCGTATAAATGCTTGTATTGTTTGCAATAATTGTTTTGTACTACTGTGGAGGTTTTCTCCCCAGGTCTCCAATGAAAATGGGCTCCTGGCCCAGTCGGACACTACCCGGTAAACAAATGTAATAAACAAAAAAAAATAGCCTCACAGTATGACAAGAAGCACTATCCTATTGTAGTCACAAACACAAATTATTTGAAAATCATTAGAACAAGTACAAGTTATACACACTTGTGACACTAGCACAAATGGTCTGCGCATGTTAACTGTTAACTCTCAGAGCACTAGAGTGCATGTCCAAACTCTGAGAACAGATGCTAAACAGACTCATTCTTACATCTTGCAATGCAAAGTAACCAAAATCAGACTTCCATTCAGGGGTCAATAGTTCGATACTAGGCAAGCAGTCAATAGAACTGTTAAGTATACCCAGCTAGGTGCTTTTGTCAAGAAACATAAATTGACTTCTTCAGAGTCATTCAATTATGATGCAACTTCCTTTATATACTCTAACTGCTTAAGCAATTATTCATAATTTTGCTTGCATCAATGAAATTACCCTGACTAAACTTAAAGGTATACCTCTCCTAGATATGTAATTTACAAAATAACATGCCATACACCTCAAATCAATACAGTCAAAATAAAAATATTAGTGTTGATAGTAATAATATCTGCAACAAATGGAAAGGCCGCAGAGCTACCTCACTAAAAGAATCACATGCCTAAAGCAGATGCCCTATGCTAACTGCCTTAAAAAACTCCAGCTATACTCTGTCGCATATCGTCTACTCAGAGGCGATCTCTGCTTAACATACAAGGTCATGTCAAACCCAGAACTGTTGGACATGCTACACTTAAAGAAATCCCAATCCCTCAGAGACACATGCTCCAGGGATCTAAATCTTGTCATCACAATAAACAAAACATGTTGGAGGGATAGGTTCCTGACCCAGAGATTCCCCAGACTCCGGAATAGACTGCCCATACATGTCAAGCAGAGTGCCTCTTTGGACCTCTTCAAAAGGAACCTTGATGATTGGATGGGAGAAAGGAAATTCACCCCGGGGATCACGTCAGTCGCACTGCTAGACAGGGGTCCAGGGAAGTAAATAGTGTGGGAAGAAATAGCCAGGGAATTGTTATGGCTAGGCTTGTATAGGCCCTAGGGCCAATAGCCTAGTAGCAACCTATGAATAAACATAAAAGTATAAAACATTGTTAAAAACGGAACTTAAAAATGCAGAACATAATTAATCTATTTGCAGTCAAATAAGTGTTTTCACAGTACACTTGAAATTAAACCTCTGCTGCCCTTTTGCTTCAAAAAGGGTGCTATTGAACAATAATCATTTAAACCTGGCTTGCAACAAGCATTTAATGTCAGTTGCCATTTAGTTTCTCTGGCTTATAATTCTAATTCATCATCCCCACCCCTAAAGTCACTCTGCACTCTGTCAATGACAAAGAATAAAAATCTCTTGTAGTTGGGACATTATAGAGTGTGAACATATAAAGCATTGTTCATTTTTTTTAATTTTTAATGTCTCTAAGGTGCTCAGTAATGCGATCCCATAGCCTTCTTTTGGTCTTGCCTACATAGAAACCAGGGCATGATAAGCATGTAGCTAAATAAACCACCATAGTGGTATTGCAGTTGCACCTACCCGGGCATCCTATAGTGCATTCAAAACTTCCTATAAAGACATTCATACTATCAATATTTTTACAGGTCTTGCAAGCACCACATTTGTACATCAAGGACCTGTGCTTGCCTTGTTTACCACTGACACTTTCAAGAATATCCTTTATATTACGCCCCCTACTGTACACAACCTTAAGTTTATGCTCCCAATTGTCCATTTCATTGTCAAAATAAGTTTCCCAATACACTTGATACGAAGTTTGATGCTTCTGTATTGTATTGTAATACCAGAACATTTGTGTCTAGCTTGTCCGTGTTGGATCTATTAGTGTTTAGACCTGCTTTTAGGTTTAAATGTAGTCTTTCTTTTAAGCACAACTTCTCTCTTTACTTTCAACAAAATACTTAAGGGGTAGACTCTGTTTCTGAACATTCTGATTGGTTTATAGATCCCTTTTTAAATATTTTGTTGCTGCTAATGAGCCTAGATAACCAAACCATTTGTCCTTTTATTATACCCTTCCTCTGATGGAAGGGGTGTTAACGGTTGTAGTGCAGTAACTTATTAGAATAAGTTTCTTTTCTGTGGATTATACCGGCCAAGGTGCCCCCGCAATGTCATTAGTCAACTCAATATTTAAAAATTCTGTCTTGTCATAATGCCATTTATATGTGAACTCAACGAAAGTGGTTGTGCCACTGATATATTTTACGAAGTCGTTCATCGCATGTTCTTCTCCTCGACATAAAATTAGTATGTCATCCAGAAATCTCACATACAGCAATACATTAGCCATAAAGGCAGAGGAAAAAAGATATCTTCTCTCCCATTCTAGGAGAACCAGATTCGCAAAGCTAGGGCCACATTTGGCCCCCATAGCCACTCCTGCTTCCTGATGATAGATTTCACCTTCAAAAATCAAAGTTGTTAGTCAAGACCACTTCCATGAGTCCAACTAATAAATTGACATTAGATTGATCTATTGATTTTCTACCCATCAAACTTTCCCTGAAGCACTCTAACACTTCATTGTGAGGAATTACTGAGAACAAATTAACTACGTCCACAGTTAGGAAACAAAAATCCAAGCATTCTGTATTTATTTGTCTTAGTAATTCCAAACAGTGCCATGAGTCTGAGTATATGTTGTGGCTCACTTACCACTAAACTTGCCCATTTGTCTATATATGCTGCTATTGGTTCAGTTTTAGAACCTCAGGCTGCTACTATCGGTTTAAAAGGGGGGGGGAGGGCTCACATTTTTTATGAATCTTTGGTGTTCCAAAGATTACTGGTGTGCTTGGTTTCTCAACTGTTAAATATTTTATGTCCACAATTTCCACTTAATTTTGAAATAGAGCATCAAATAAAAAAACATAAATCCTGGCATAAGCTCAATTGACAGCGATTCTTGAAATCTTACTATAAGTTGTAGTGTCATTCAAAATTTCAAACATTTTGGAGCTGAAATCTATGTGAAACATAACTACCCCTCCCCCCTTGTCTGGTTTCAATGCATGATACATTTTGTTTCCTGCTAATTAATTCAAAATAGTGACTTCATCTCTCATAAGATTGTTGGTGTTGTATTTGGTCTCTGACTATTTTTATAAATTGTTGTTCACATCATTTTCAAAGGACACCATCAGTGGGTGACTGGGATGGATGAATATGCTCTTACATTTGGCAACCATGTTCTTATTCAAGCCTGTATTACTATTTTTGAAATATAAACTGATATTCAATTTTCTAGTACACAGTTTTAAGTTAATCAAAACATTTGCTATGTCAGTCTTATAATTAGGTACAAAAAATAACCCTTTTTAAACAAAATTGAAATGTCCTTCAATAACAATAACATCATTGTAGTTGTAAATGTACAAACCATCACTTTCCAAAATATTACATTCCATTGCTACATCAGAACATTCATTTTCAACTATATTCACTAAGTCTGGTTCCTGTTGCTCTGAACATTGTAATTCTGCCTGCCCCAGGGGGTCCGTTTCCCTTGATTTTTCAATCTCTCTACCTCCTTAGTTGTTGACATTCTTCCAGTGTTTTATATTGTTATGTTTATTATTACTATCTATACTAATTTTGAATGTACTGACTATTGAGGTGTATAGCATGTTATTTTGTAAATTACATATCTAGGGGGAAGTATGCCTTTAAGTTTAGTCAGGGTAATTTCATTGATGCAAGCTAAATTATGAATAATTGCTTAAGTAATTGGAGTATATAAAGGAAGTTACATGACTGAATGAATGACTGAAGAAGCCAATTCATGTTTCTTGGCGAAAGTGCTTAGCTGGGTATACTTTAACAGCATTTTATGTTAAATTTCTGTTTCATGCAAATACTGCCTTGGTGGCTCACTTTTTTCTTTTTTTTTTTTTTTTTTTTGTCTAGAAGTTTGAGCCATTTGTCTTGTTTCTTGGTGTAATTCAGCCACTAGAACTGTTAAGACCCTAGAAAAATAGTCCCTTGTATAGCCCCTTGAATTACTAAGCATTTCAGTTGTGTTTCTCCCATTTGTGTAGGACTATACAGCTCTGTGCAGGACAACTCAGAAGAGATATTATGGCTGCCTTTCTGGTTATCAGGATTATCTTTCAAAGTGGCTTTGCTTAAAATGGAGGAAGAGCTTCTTCCATAGGTGTGGAATGCATTGACAGGGGAATGACTACCAGGAGCGATCTGCTAATCTGGCTAACTAAGAGATTTCAAATAAGTCATTTTTAGTTGAGAATTTCTGAGGCAATATCCTTGGATATGTACATGGTAAAAGGATCATTATATTCAGTAATGGGCCTTATGAGATATAGGCACCAGGGGACATTGATTATTGAAATATACTGAAGATGTGATTATCAAATGGCAGTGAGTTCTCCAAACAGGTGTCCAAGTCCCTAGTGACAGTATCATCTCGTAAGGATATATAAGTTATACAAAAAGAGGTGTGACAATCTTATTTACCAAACTTTTTTTTATATATTTTGCTTAAAATTATTGTTAGTATGCCACTGCCAAAACCTTGCTGAAGTAACTGTGCATTAGCCAGTGAACTGATGACTACACCGTTTGACATCATTAGCAAAATCAAATTAATGACAAGTCTAGAAGATTATGACACACAAAAAACAAACTCCTCCTATCTACAGGAACAAGAATTGATTGGCATTTGACCCAATACCATTTTCCTATGCGATTTAAACTATCCAAATACATACTGGGAACCTACATCACCACTGGTACACAAGTACAGAGATTTGTGGACTTTTCCAAAACAAATGCCATGGAACAATTAGAATACCCACTAGGGGAATAACATCTTGGATATTGTCCTCACTAATATGGGAGCATCTTGTATTGTACTTGGCTCATCTTTATCACTTGTTAGGTCTGACCATAAAGCAGTCTCCTTTGAAATAAATTTGAAACCAGAGATCCCTTCCACCTAAGGTACCTTTAAAAATTTCTTTAAGACAAACTGCCTACACCCAAGTGATACATTGGCAAGCTTTAAATCCCCACCAAACCCAGTTAAGTCCACTGAATAAGCAGAAATGTATACCACCACATGATATCAGCATGTAAACAGCTGCAGGGATTCAACTGTACCCCATAGGAACAAGTGCAGGAAAAACACCGGAAAACCCCACATGGTGGAACCATAACAAGCTTTATAATAAAAGGAAAAGAATTCTGACCAAAACAAAGAGCAGTTCCCAGAATGTTAAATCCCTTATTACTGAATAAACAAATTAGGAACTTAAATCCATCAAAGCCAAGTTTGAGGCCAAAATAGCTACCCAAGTCAAAGGAAACCGAATGGCATTTTTTTAGTTGTTTGTAATCTCAAAAGCACAATGCAGCAATGCACTGAGCTGATTGTGAATGATGTTACCTACATTGAGGCTGAAGATAAAGCAAACTTAATAACCGATAAATTTAGCTCTAATTTTACCCCTATCTCCCTTACAACTGCCTTTAAGATATACCTGAAACCGGCTTGCCTCCAGCTATCACACAAGACCAAGTCCTAAACATATCAAAAGCTAAAAATACTACATCATTAGGTCCTGAAAATATCCATGGATATATCTTAAATAGCATAAAGCACAATTTAGCCACACCCGGAACACTGCTCAATCTCAGCCTCCATACAGGCTTTTTACCAAGCAACTGGAGAACAGCTGCAGTCATTCCCCTGCATGAGGAGGACATTCCACAGACCCATGCAATTACAGACCCATAAGTCTGACAAGCCTCATATGTAAATGGAAAGAGTTAACATGTAATAAATCAATCGGGGCATAGGGAGCCTCCAAACACTGGACCTGTCCCAGTTTGGATTTGTCAGGGGCAGGTCAGGCTTACTGAACCTGGTAGATTTTTTTGAAAAGGTCATCAAAGCAATGGATGAAGGCAAAATATTAACCACCACATACCACTATCTGTCCAAAGCTTTTGATACAATTCCCAACTTGAGTATAGTAGAAAAGCTAAACAAAGTATGAATAAATTCTTATGTCACCCAATGGATTGATAAATGGCTTTTAAATAGAAAGCAAGAACTCAAAGTAGGGAAAGTTACCTCCAGAAAAAGAGCAGTCATTAGTGGAATCACCCTTAGTACTGTGACAGTCCCTCACCTGTTTATCATCTACTTTTCTGAATTAAAAATTAATACCAAAGGGCTGTGGCAGACTAAGTTTGTAGAGAAATGCCAGCTAGGAACAGTCACTGAAACCACAAATGCCTGGCCATCCTGCAGGAAGGTTTGTCTCAAATAAATAACTGGTGCCAAAATCATGGACAAACTAAATGCCAAAAAAATTTATTATAGTATCCTTTGGGAAGACATCTATCTCTGGGAATGCCCCTACAAGTTGACTCAGTTGTTTGGGATTTGGGAAATTATGTGGACAATGACTCGTCTTTTGACCAACATATGCCCAATGTTATAAGAAAACCCCTCTTTACTGCACAATTTAAAACAAAGGGATTATATCCAAATCTAAGAATGTCATTGTCCCCCTTTACTCAGCCCTCATTAGGCCAATTGTTGAATATAATGCACCCTTTGGCAGGCATCAATCCAGACACAATCGAGAACTGGAATGCCTACTTACTAAAAGGATACAAGGCTGAAACATTATGTCCTATGTGAACTGACTCAAAGCCCCTGTCATGATGTTCAGCATCCTACAGACTGCTAAGAGGTGACCTGTGTCTAGTATACAAGGCATCCTCCAAAACAAAAATGATGGATTTACTACACAGTCAGTAAATCAACTGGCATCAGAAAGATTCGGTCTGGATATCTAAACCTCTTCTGCAACATCAATAGAATGGTTTTAAGGAATAGGTATATCTCACAGGGGATAATGCTGCTCTGGAAGACTCCCCATCCACATAAAATAATGTTCATCCCAGTCCATATTCGAGAGCGGGTCTATATCACATAGTCAGAGTCTTATGACTTCAGACACAATGTTAGAACGATTATGTTCGAAGTTACAAAACTTTGACTATGCATAAAAAAAAAAAAAACGGAAAATGAAATAAACTGTTTTAAGCAGGGGGGCAAGCCCCCCTGCACCCCCTGCTACTTAAATATACCAACTCAGAGATCGCACCCCAATGAACAAAATGGAAACCTCCACTTATGGAGATTTTCATTCAAACACTCAAACTTTTACAAATCCGAACTTATGGTCTCAACCATATGAGGTTCAAACTTGTAAAAGCTTGACTACGTGATAAGAACCCTTCAAGAGCAACTTGGTCGTACGGATGGGAAACTGAAAATTTACCCCAGGACTACCCCCTGAACTACTAATGAGCAGAGGTAGCTCCCAAATGCTTTATCACATGCATGGGTCACCTCAAATTATCTGTTGAATCATCCCAGATATTCTCACTAGTGGGATATATAATTATCAACCACAGGGTGGGTATGGCCAGTCTCTAACCAAATGGGATAAGTTAATTCAAAAGCAAAAAGGGCAATTAGCTAGGCTTAAAATGGCTCGCAAAGGGCAGCTAACCTAATACTTACCTATGAATCTATTATATTTGTATATTAGGGAACTGAAGCTGGAAAGAACACACAGTCTCTGAGCCCTATGGTACTGATTCATGTTGGGCAATACTACTAACATTTTTAAGCTCAGATGCAGTTCCTGTAACTTCTACTAAGGACGTTGCATCAGGCAATAAATCCCCTAATTCAATGGACAACATAGGGGTTTACACCAAGTTTAGTATGCTTATCAATACTGCATTTGTGCGGGATTATACTGAAGGATTTGGCAAAGATGAGCTAGGCAGTGTGACAAGGGTAACCATTGCCCATAGCTTCAGTTATCTCTTCAAAGATGTATACAAGGTGAAGAAGATAATCTGCCTTTGACAAATGCAAACTGATTTAGAGCAAAGGACAAGTAATTTCTTGTGTCTATGTGATGTACTCCACAGCCATCCATACAAGACCATTGAATAATGGGTCAATAATTGCCTGAATCGGTGGTAGGACCCTTTTGTGTAGTAAGATCAGAGAAGCAGTTTTCCAACCATCTGGTACATAACCTGTGGAGAGAATCTGATAAAAAGCTTAAGAGGAGGCTCAGCTGAGCTATATTTAGTTGCAAATATAGTACTTACTATATAGCATATACTTAGTAGTAAGTATAGTACTTGGTATATAGCATATACTTAGTAAGTATAGTACTTAGTATAGACTTAGAAGTGATTATAGTATTTAGTATATACTATAGACTTAGCAGTAAGTATAGCACTTTGTATATAGTATATGCTTTGAATAAGTAAGCATAAAGTATACAGTATAGACTTAGAAGTAAGTACAGTACTTCTATATAGTATATATTTAGTAGTAAGTGTAGTACTTACTACATAGCATGCAGTAAGTATAGTATATAGTATATAATTAGCATAAGTATAGTACTTACTATTTAGTATATACTTAGTATAAGCACAGTACCTATAATCTAGTACATACTTAGTACAAGTAAGCAACGTAGTACGTTATCAGGACACAAGAAGGGATGTTGGGTAAGACGAGAGAAGCTAGACTATTGTAATTTTTGTGTGTGGGGTAGTTTGTGAAAATGACAAATAACTGGGTAGGTGAGCATGGTAAAATAATTCTATTCATCCTCATTCCCTATTTTCCAATTTAAACATAGGGTTGGGGTGTCACATCAACATTACGCAATGTGACCAAATCACCTACAGTCAGTATTTACACCGCTGGGTGGCTTGCTCTGTAGGAGCTAAATGAATATACTAGAATAGTGACTAATTCCTTGAGATCAGAGTAGCTAGCATTATTGTAGACAAGCTCACAGCATTATTAGGTGTTACTTTTTATGTTCATAATGTTAATATTTGAAGATTAAACTAGTATATACCCATAATAAATTTATCAAAACAGTGATTTTTAATCCATTAAGAATTCTCTTATATTATTGTTTCTTCAAAAGCTTTTAGATTCATTATCATGGAAAATAATGTACAAGTATGTGACTGATGTTTATTGTATCCTCAGAGTGGTAAACATATGCACCATTAATATAATATGAGCATGTCTCAGACTACTTCTGGAGCACATCTCAGTCTACTTTTAGAGCATGTCTTAGACTACTTCTGGAGCATGTCTCAGACTACTTCTGGAGCATGTCTCAGAAAGATCTAACAGTGCATGTGCTTCTGCTGGGCAGTCAACTGAAAGTGGCCCCATGTGACATTCACCTTGAAAATTAGTGTCACTATAGGACCCTGTAATACACACAGCCAGAAATACTATCCCTCAAAAATGAAAAGAAAATAGTGTTAGGGTGGTAATAAAATGTCACACTGTACTTCAGCACCAAATGGCAAGGTAATGAATTTTATTTATTCCCCAGCATCAACATCATTAACTTCCAAAAGACCACTTAGCCTATTTCTGCCATTACCACCTCTCCCCGCACTTTCCTCTCCTGAGCATCACTGAAGTGAGCAGGCAGTTGTAAACTACAGTAATGGAACACTGAAGTGGGGACTTCTAAAATGTTTTCTCCATTCCCTCCAAGTGAAACAAATATGTTATGGCCCAATAATGTAAAATAGCCACACCCAGTCATTTATTGCAGTTGCCTAACCTGTTCTTTTATTATCAGGAATGCATATAACCATTTTCCCAGCATTCACCAGGAGCTGATATGAACCAGGAGTAGGACTGGTTCTCTTTCTTTCCTCAGGAAAAAGTTTTCTTGATGTTCAGCCTTGTCTGTCCCAGTTAGTATTTTTACTTATTTGGGCTAATTCCCAAAATAAAGCTCAAAGAACCTCAGACAAATGTAATCTCACTATTTTTCAAAAATACCTGTTAAAATTGGCATTTCAGTGACATTATTTGTTACACTCGAACAAAAACAAACTGTTAGCTAGCATTACTGGTAAAAAAAAAAATAGCATACTTGCAAAGAGGCAGTATACTAGTCTGTGCAACTAATGACCGATGTTTAGGAATAAATGTGAGGCATCAGAAAAGCTGTCTGGGAATTAATATAAAAGAAGCTGTAACTTAATATAAAATAAGCTAGCTATAATTTGCTGAAAAGTGTGTGCTTTTATCCAGTAGATCTTCAACCTCTATCCAGTGAAGGGTAAAATCAAGTAGGGCAGAGGGGGTTGGCCAGAATATGTGTGCATATATGTAGACACACACAAACACATGCATATTTATATATATAAAATATACGTATAGATATATATATACATATACACATATGTATAAATGTGTGTGTGTAGATATACATGTGAAATGTTTGCACGTATATATGTATATATAAACCGCACCAAATTTTTGAGGGGAGGGTCCATGTTTTACCCTTTCCCCATAAGAGCTCAAATATAGAATTTTGATATAGTAAGGTGGCAAGGCAAAGCTTCTGTATAGGAGATTTGGGGGAGTGGGCATGTCTAGACAGCGAGACAAACAGAGAGAGAGAAGTATACAAAACAGCTACATTGCACGTGTGCCTAAATGTGAAAATAGACCATCTGCATTGTAAATGCGTATATGCACATGTTCATTTTACGTGCAAAAACCTGCAGCTATATTACATGTAAAGAGAATGATATACTGAAGTTTGAAAATTTTCACAGTCAAACAATTAAGCCATGGAGTTGCAGCCCCTGTAATCTTATATACCTGAACAGCTTTTTACTAACATGTTACTCATAGCACTTAAAAAAGAAAAAAAAACAAATGTGTTTCTGAAAACTTCCAGGAATACTAGTTTGCAATGTTATCAGACCTTGTGATTTCTGCCTCCTTCACCTTTCATCGGTGCCAGATCTCCAGAGTAATGATAATATAAAAATGTCAATGTGTTGCATACTTTCTGGAATTTCAAAAATATCTTCCAATAACCAGAATTTACATCTCTCCAGTTGTTGATCAAAGTAGTCCCTCTTCGATTTATGACCTTATTGTATGAAAGTGGGCAATATAACTTGTACAAAGAATGGATGAACACAGTCACTGGGTGGTAAATGAAGGTCATGTGAGATCACACGTCCTTCACTACATAAATCCTCAGAACTGTGATTTGATATCGTTACATGTTATACTGAAAAAATGTTTTACTAAGTCAAAATCATGAAAGTCTGTACTCTAGAAGACAACAAATTAGTAATCCTCATGTAACACATTTGTTTTCATGTCTCCAGAGTTTAAATCATGCTAGTCAGTTTTTTCCAGTCATTTTTTTAATACAGCAGCTTACAGTCCCAAGACTGATGAGTGCAAAATTAAATTAACTTATTCTCTGCTTCATAGTACAGGGTGCCATATTAAAATATATGGTGCCAAGAGAGAGAAGTGCAGGAACAGTAAGGCATCAGATAACAGAAGCCATCTACTGGCACAGTCCCCAGTGCCATCAGGTAAAAGGACTTGAAAAATGCTTCTGCTAGACACAGAGAACAGCAGTGATAAAGCAGACAGGCATCGTCTGCTGCAAGTCACTGTCTCCTAAACACTCATTTATTTTTTTTTTCTAATTAGCATGGCAGTTTCTGACGTAAAGACAGGGTTAGGTGTGCTTGTTGTTCCCATGGGACATTGTTAGTGCAACAGGCTGCTGTTACTGCTGCTCTCCACTGTTCTTTGGCAATAAGCAGGTCACCAGTCGTGGTGCTGTCCCCAGTGCATGGAGCAAAGGCCTCTAATGAGAAATCACACAATAGTTTCAGCTTGACTCTTTAACCCTCTAAGCACAGACTCTGGTACACATTTAGCTGTACATCACAGCAAACCACAGAGTCCCAAAGGTCTTTTACTGTTGCTCACTGTTTAAACAGGCTGTCATCATTCCAGATGGAACACAGCCAGTGGGATCCCATTATCACATAATTCGTTCTCCTGAATTTCTCATCAGACTTGACTGCTATTATTTTTTTGACCTGCTGCACTTGAATTTTCTGTCTTCTTGCGGAATGAGATGCTGCACTGCACAATAGCTCAATTAATGAGCCAGCTGGACTGATGTCCCCTGGGGACTGAGACCAGGGTTCAGTTCTTAGTTTCCCAAGGTTTGATCGAATCCTGCATTGAGTTTCTGCTAGGTCTACTCATATCAAAGAAAGGTTTATTCTTTAGTGTGAATGGCACCCCCAAGGAGTAGAAAACCAGTGGGAAGGTTCTGCCTGAACTGATGTACAGGAAACACACTCCACTGAATTCATTGTGGAAAACTGCAAACTGCATAACTGGAGAGAGAGAAAGGTTAACAGGATAAAATGCAAAGATTCGGCATTAGCAAAATCAAAAAACTGCAGCCACAATAATGAAGTGCAAGGTGAATTAAGAAATAGTAGTCTCTCTTAAAGGTGACAGTTTATAAGTATGAACAGCATATTTTTCAAAAAATATATATATATATTGGCTACTGACATGCACTGTTTCGATTTCTTTTTTGTGTGTGAAATGTGCCCGGAATCCAAAGAGGAAATCAGACAAAAAGAAAAAATGTGTACTACCGTTTCTACCTCCAAAATGCTTTACATTATTACATAAACTTCTCTCTCTCTTTATATATATATATATATATATATATATATATATATATATATATATATGTTTATATGGTTGACATTCGTTTGGTCATTTTTTTGAACCAAGAAAAAAACAGGTATGCATTATCGAAAATTAGCTGATGAAATATACTGGCTTTTTTGTATCCAATATTGTAACACAGCAAGAATCAAGGAATTTGTCCTTTCTCAACTGTAGTCCATTCTCAGAATATATATTTAACAGGAAGTATGAGGGTGCAGGGGGCCTTGCCACCTGCAAAACACTTGTGCACGTGTATTTTTTTATATTTTTGATTAATGTTGAAATAGTCGAACTAGACAACTTGCATTTTTTGATTTTTAAGACATGCACTTGTATATATGTGCACACCTGACAACACACACACATATATACACATGAACACACACATGTACACAAATACACACATTATATATATATATATATATATATATATATATATATATAAATAATATATATAGATATACACACAGCTATATATAGATACATGTGTGTATACATACACAGCAGCACACAGACAGAAACAGAAGGAAACAACATGTGAATCTATGTATCTTAAAGTATGAAGTCATCCTAAGGTAGATCTGGGCCCCGATTCCAAATGATTTGCACTCAGTATAAGTGACCACATACTTTTAGAGCAGGCTAAAAGCAGGTGCTTTGGAATCTTGCCCCTAATGGAAGTCTACTCTGTAGATAGGCCTTACACTGAACTAAGTCTCTTACACGGAGAGCAAGTCTTTTGGAATCTGGCCCATGGTAACATAAACCCAAATAATATAATATAATATAATATACTATAATGTAATATATAATATAATATAATATACAAACTGCTGGCAGAAGATGATGAATCTGTTTTCTCTGCCAGCTACCCAAATTCAGTTGCAACCCTCTTGCTTTCCCAAGCATTTACTCAGTGACTCACCAATCATACCCCACTCCTATCCATTATTGAAACTCATTCTGTATTCTACTCTCTTCATAATTATTTTGTAGTGTCCCTGATAAACTTTTTTCTTTTAATCTGGCAGTCATGCCCTCTTTTGCTCAATATCCTTTCTTGTCTGGCCTAGTGGTATAACATATCCCATTTAACGCCTTATTTAACTGCATCACATCTTTTTCTAGTGAATAAGATGTCAAGGTCATAAAAGTCCATTCATACAACATTCCATCTATGTTAATAAACAGTCAGGGTCCCAAAAACCTCTATTCACACACTATTTCTTCTCTCTCTCTCACTCTCTCTCTCTCTCTCTCTCTCACACACACACACACACACACACACACACACACACACACACACATAGTCTTTTCTGCCATTTTCTGTACTTTCTCCAGCAATGAGGCCTCTTATTCCATGAACAGTCTACATAAATGTATTTAGTATTCTAACCTGCACTAGTAGCATAGAGGGATAAAATTCTGACTATGCTTGCTGTTAAAGACAGGAAAGATGGGTAAGCCCATCCTGAGTGAATGTGAGAGGTGCGCAGTCATGGGGCTCACTGGAATGCTGATCTCCATAGTGAAGGCCAGAGAGGCAGCAGCATGTAGAACTGTCTAGGGATGGGTGGGACATTCTGGTGATCAAGGCATTTGCAGAAGTCGTCAGGCAAACCTTCCCATCTAATATATTTCATTGAATCACATTTCATAGAAACATTTAACTACAGTAAATATATCCTCACTTTTTTTCAGTTGCAACATACTGTTTACCCTTCTCCAACACCACATGATTTAAACATACTAACCGCATGGTTTCACAACTTCAAAGCCGAGAGGATATAGTATACACAGTGAATCATGCCTGGAGCAAAAACCACTATAGATTTACTTATTTTTATTAACATTTGCTTACTGGGAAAGTCCAAATTGGGATGATGCCAATTTTCAGCAGAGGCCCTGGGAGAAAATCTAGATGCATGTTTTTGTAACATGGGAGGAAACCGGAATACCCAGAGAAAACCCACATGAATGCGGGGAGGACATGCAAATTCCATACAGAAGGCACCCCAGCAGAGAACTGAACAAGAGAACCTCTCGCTGTGAGGTGACAATGCTACCGCTGCACCACTGTGCTGTCCAATGAGTGGTGAAACATGACTGTGGGGCATTGGCATGGTGAAAATTGTCTTTCAGAATTATCAGCCTTGTAATTCCTGTGATACAAAGATCCTAAACCACATCAGTCAGGATTGTCCTTAGCCTTCTATAGTTTTCTGTGAAATTAATGGTACATACGTACGTACACACACAAACACATATATATACAAGCTTTTATAGGAAAATGTTCTGTCACTGGAAGAATATTTTCATCATAACCCCTCTACAGTCAAACGCAAAGTAGTCAAACTAGCATGCATGTCCTTCTGAAGAGGTAACCAAGTTTAGGTGCTTTATATCCCCATATATGCATGCATAATTCCCTGAAATATTCACTAAGAAGTGCAAAAATGTGACTAAGATGGTGGATTCTCTAAGTAGACACCAAAATATTGCTTTCTTAGCTGCATCATCTACATTACTCATATATATATATATATATATATATATATATATATATATATATATATATCAGATCTGCACTTTTTTTTTAAATGTCATGATATACACTTTTTTCTTAAAGACAGAGCTGTAGTTACTCTTTTGCTTGTGATTCTTGAAACAATATTTAAAGAGACATTCTAATAACAGTACACCAGCATTTTCACCTAAGAGCAAGAGGTTCCCTGGTTTGATTCTCAGATGGGGTGGGTGCCTTCTGTGTGGAGTCTGCATGCTCTCCCTGTGGGTCTCCTCTGGGTTCTCTATTTTCCTCCCACATTCCAAAGATATGCAGTAGGTGGATTGGGCTCATTAATTGGTCATTTAGTTGTGTGTGTGTATGTGGGTGCATGGTGTGGAAGAACTACCATAGCAGGGCTAGCCACCCGGTGGTCTATTCATTGGCTCTAGATGATTGTCAGTGCTAAAGTGACACCCCAACCCCATGTGTGCAAAATAGGAAAAGGGGGTTGTAGATGGATGGAGTACTCTAACAGACATCCCAGAAAATAGTATGAATATGCATCAGTCCATTTTGGAAATGCACATCTTTATAGCTAAGGATCAAATTTAGCTAGTAAAAGGATTAATGATAACATTTTGTTAAAAATATTCAGGACAAAGGATAAAACTATAGCAAAAAAACAAGATCTGTGAAGTGACAGACATTTTTATCATTCACACAGTACTTCTGCCTTTTCCAGTACTTTTCTGAAGTCGTCATTAAACAGACGTCTCTTCTAAATTTAGTACCACATTTCCAGTCCAATGGAGCACATGAGAAAAGCTGTCTGGTTAGACATACTGGCTCCTTCACCTTCTGTTAGTCCCAACGTCTTGGAAAACTAGCAGGCTAGTAGTCAAACAATACAGGTGCTCCAGTAGCAGCAATGGCTACACAAATCCACAGTTAGATATTAAAGTGTAAGGGAAAATGTTGCTTCATTATGTATGTACTCAGACATATTTGCTAGCTGGATGCAATGCATGGGGGCAGATCACTGTCAGATTGTCAGTTAGGTATCCATGTGTACTGACAAGATGATGCCTGGAACAATGCTGCTCTAAACTAATTGGAGACAGAACCACTAAGTTGAATAATCTTTTAAGATGAACATTCTAGAGAATCAGGAAGAGAGGGCAGGCACTGGCTAAATACTATGCCATACTTCTTACCATGTTAGAAGTGAGATCTACTGGATAGGAAGAGGAATTGTAGACATCCTGTACAATGTTTTCCATTTATTTTGTAGGACTGTGACAATGAGATGGGTGAGAGGGACAGGATTACCATGATAGGCACTGCTGTGCAGCATTTCACATTCATCGACAAATATGAGTTGTCTTCATCCATGTGCAGATTCTCCTTCCCCCAAACGTTTACCTATACTGCCTCATATAAATAAACCAGGACTTAACTGCTTCTTTTCCCTTTATGCTGTATTTCTTTGCTTTACATAATCCTCACTGGACATCATGCAGTGTTTGAATACTCATGATGATTTCTTCTGGAATGCATTTTCCTGGCTAGTGTACTTTGTTGCTCATTGCATTTCAATTTTTTGGCTGAAGAGAAGCCTATAGTGCCACATGCATAGAGCCCTGCCTCATCATCCTTTGTACTGGACTCAGACTTTTGAAGTTTTTGAGGATGCAGAATTACTCTGCATAGACTAGCCAGATCTGTCATTACACTGAAGTGAGCAGATTAGAATGCTAATACCCTGTAACTGACAAAATTAAGATGAAGACGACTATACGTTATAAAGGGTTTACTCTTGCAAACAAGCAACATACAATCACTTTCTGCGGCCGAATGATGAACCAAAGGAGACTTGTGTAAGTGTGTTTGAGGGAGCATTACTGCTGACTGTGTCTTATAAAATATTTCACAAATGGAAAATTGCATGGAACATGATAATGTTTCAGGATGTCAGTTTATTACAGAAGGCTGTGTAAGTAAATGGCTGCATGCCTCAGATATGCCTTAAGTCCAGCTCTGCACCAAAGTTACCTTATCAAATGTAACTGAACACAGAATTAAAGAAGGGATGGAAGAGTTGCATTAAACTGCACTCGGATTAAGGAATATGGGCCATCTCCAGGGAAAATAATTTTTCAGATTTTCGTCATTATTGGATGTTTTGAGATACTTGTAGTCAATCAACCACAGTTATAGGGTGGCCACGGTGGTGCAGCAGTTAGCATTTCCACCTCACAGCAAGAGGTTCTCTGGTTCAATCTTTGGCTGGGGTGCCTTCTATGTGGAGTCTGCATGTCCTCCCTGTGGTCACGTGGGTTTCCTCCAGGTGCTCCGGTTTCCTCCCACATCCCAAAGACCTGCTGTAGGTAGATTGGACATGCTAAATTGGCCCTAGGCATGAGTGTGTGCATGTGTGTGCCTTCTGTGGAAGGTTGGGCACCGGGCTGGCAACTCGACACCATAAAACTCCACTGCCAATCATGAGCGGACAGGTGATCCGCTGTGGCGACCCCTAACCAGGAAAAGCCAAAAGAAGAAGAATCAACCACAGTTATAATAAGACTGAAAGTCATTTCAGATCATTAATCTGGGACTTCAGCTAGTTCCAGATTTGTATCATACAGAATCCGGCAAAAAACAATGGGATTGCAAGTAAATATAGAAATTCCCCCCTATAGTTCCAATGGGCCTGAATGCATGGTAGGTATTTTATGCTAAAAAGGAGGTAAGGTTGTTATTGCATTAGAACAGGGTTTCTATAATTGCATAAATGCTAATATCTTTGAGGATAAAAGTGCAGAACATTTCCTGTCAAGGCACCTGGTGTTCAACAATGTAACACTGATATTTTCCAGATTGGAATTAGCTATGTTGAGATGCTCTTCAGGGGACCTCTGCCTAAAAAGAACTGTGGGGGGGGGGGGGGCAGGAGATATTTTAGACAGTATGTAAAACTAAGGAGCATGAGGTACAAACCAACCCCAGATAAGTGTGTGTATATGGGGGGGGGGTCTCCATACAGACGATGGATCCGATTAGAATGACAGCAATGAATTATCTAATTTGAAGTTAGGCATCATTCTTGCAAAAGGTAAAATGGTCCTCTGTGCTAGTCCCTACTTTCTTTCAAGATATGAGCATATAGTTCAATAGTGTCTCCCTGCATCTCTCCCACAACAGAATGCCTATGACAAGGCTATAATCATATCTGGGGAGGTGCAAGGAATAAAGGGGCCTGGTAACATCCCTAATACTAGCACAACAGAGCCAGTTAACTGTCACCTTAGCTTTTTTCATCCAGGTGAATATTTTGCCTTTATGTCTTAAATGGAGTCACCAACAGCAAAGATATTTCTAGCATGCACTGCAGGCTTATTAAGGCCTTAAGTAATACCTGCAGTACAGTAACTCCCAACAGCAGCAAGTGTGTGTTTAGTATTATAATTTTTTGTTCTGTCACTGAGGTAAGATAGCAGGAGGTCTGAGTGCCTTAGGAAAAGATTTCTTTACCAACTCAGCATATGTATGAGTAACATTGTGGAGCTGTGGCAATGTAGTGCTATTTTGTGTTTTACTTCACTTAGTATATACATTATATTGCATTCACATGCAGTCATCATGCATGGTGCATTATAATTTCATTAATGGTTGTCTGCTTCATTTCCCGTCCTATCCTTAGCCCTCCCCTGCCTTTATTTCCCTTTTGGTTTGCAGTCTTTTTCCTTCTGGTATGACCCACAATTGTGAAATATTCTAATGCCTCTTTTAATTGCATTCTCATTTCCCCTCCACTTCTTTCCTCATTCTAGTCAGTTTTTGCCATCTTTTCCTCATGTCCTCGAACCTCTTGTTTAATTTGTACTCCTGTAGTGTTTTCAACTCCTTCCAGTTTTGAGTGATGACACAGTTTTAACATCAGTCCTCAGCTACCTGATAATGCTGATGTCTCTATTTCCAAAAGCCTTTCCCTTTCTTTATGCCACACATACAGAATTCCCAAGTATGCCCTGCTTCCTTATGAAATACATCTCCCCAAATATTCTGTGCCTGCTTCCATATTTTGTGTCCAGCCACAATCCTAATACATGTACATCATTCCTACATCCTCCTGCTGACACCTCCAGATTCAGCTATTCTGCTTTCTACCTTCCTTTGCCAGTCTCACAGAAGTTAGACGTCATCTGTGCCAGATTGCTTGCCTATTATGTCTTGCTCATGCACATTCTGCAATCAGTGCCTCTTTCTTAACTGCCTTATTTCGGTATCCTACAGCTTCCATCCATCCTTCCTACCTTTCTCACTTCTCTCTCATTCTGTCTTCTTTAACCGTGTCTGTTCTTTCTCTTAGCTCTTCATAGATCTCTTGGTTCTTTACAACACCTTCTATTTATCCCAAGGTGTCATTCTCTCTGCTTTTGCAATCGCTTCCTGCCTTTTCCTGTTGCCCTCTCCATATTCTTTTTCCAGGTCTCCCTAAGTATCAGGTAGATCTACCTCTGGACCTGTGTTATTCTGTATTAATGTCTCCATCACTTAGCCCCCCCATCTTTGTTCCTTGCATACCAACTCTTCTGCTCTCTTTTCTCCTTCTTATTTCAGTTTTCTTTCTCATCTAATCTCCACCCTTCTGTTCTCCATAGTGTTTTGGGATTCCCTTCACTACCCCTCATGCATCCTACTTCTTTTAATTCTGTTTACGTCTTTTAATTAGCTTGTCCGCATCTCCCTTACTGTCTTTTGCTTGACATCCTTCTTTTCTGCTTCTATCCAGTGAATGACTGTCCTCCTCACCGAATATGTAAGGATATGAAGGACCCCAGCTCCCCTTTTCCCTACTCATTTTCCTTTATGTTCCTTGACTTTATTGATCCAGCTGGCTATGTATTATTTTGCATCCATTGTAACCTTTTGTCTCTGGAGTCCATTTGTCTGATGCTAAGTATATAAAGGATTATGGGTAGTATCATCATTCATGCTGCATTTTTTCCCCCAAGCAATAAGGCAAGACTCCATCTTCTCAGAAACAATATTAGTTACCATTTTTCCAATTTCCTTTAGGTTTTACTCTATTGCCTCTCTCACCATGATCCAATCATAGAGACTTAGGCAGATGAAGTATTCCACTTCTTAACTCAGCCATGTTCCACTTCCCTTCCTTTTTACTAATCCCATTGTCTTTTTGTTGTTGCACCCAAGTCCCACCATTTCCTTAAACTTCTTGAATGGCTCTCTTATAACTCCCATTGCTGCAGCCTCATTCTCTGACATCAGTGTACGGTCATCTCCATACAACACTAATGAAATGTTATCCCCTCTTTTCTTCCAACATTTTTAAATTGTGTCTAACTTCTACAGTCAGCTCCTTGATCACAACTCTGAGCAGGCATGGAGAATTCTAGGTACCCCTTTTTCTGGCCCCCCCTTCTGTCCTTGTCTCCTCGGATGCTCTTCCACTTCGGATTATTTCACTTTCGGCATCTTGATATATGGCATGTAACCAATGTATGCATTTTTCTCATACCTCCCTTTGGTACAATGTCTACATAGTAATTAGTACCTCACTATAGCAAAGGCTTTCTGCTGGTCAAGCAGTACAATACTGCCTTCCCTTTCCTGCTTTTGGTCCTTCCAGCAGGTCCCATCTTTTTCTTCTTCTTTCCTTCCCATCACAATGCTGTTTTGCCCTGCTTGTAATATTTTTCAGCAATATTTCAACCACTTTTCTGTCCAATACCTTTGATAAAATCCTTGCATACAACTTGTCTTTTTCCAGTTCTGTGGTGACATTGAAGTCA
This sequence comes from Protopterus annectens, assembly GCF_019279795.1. Taxonomy (NCBI): domain Eukaryota; kingdom Metazoa; phylum Chordata; order Ceratodontiformes; family Protopteridae; genus Protopterus; species Protopterus annectens. Next base: position 430,585,534 of record NC_056747.1, on the reverse strand, counting down.
CTGCTATCATTTTCATTCCAGTTCATCATGTCTCTGCTCAACTGTCAAAACAGTTCTTAAATAATACTTCTTCATCCCTGTTAGGTGCATATATACGTTTCATTATCCAGCATGCATCTTCTACCCTCCCTTGCCAGATGATCGATTTGCCTACCTTATTTCTCTGGGGTTGTCTGAAGTCACCAGTGAAATACAGTTACTATTGCCCTCTTTCTTCCCCCTGCACTACCCTCCTTCTCTCCAATATGGTATTCAGAACATGGTATCTTCTCCTCCTCTCCAATTTTTAAGGGTATTTTTTTTAAAACAGTAAAATATCCCCCCTCATCCCATTTAGTTTTGCCTGTATTCTGCTTCTTCAGATAGAATTCCCTGAGCACTTACTGTTTCATGTAAGTATTTGTGTCTTTCTTCATGTTTTTGCCCACCCCTCCCAAATTTCCCTGTTACTGCCATCTGCAATAACTGTTCCAAAAAGCTGGAGCTGGAAATTATGTGGTTTGGCAGTTGTCAGCATTCAGACCTCTCCTGAGCCTCCCCAGCCTCTGGATGCCTGCCTTTCGGCTCTTTAATGTACATAGTTTTTCTTTGGCTATGGGACTTTTAACACATTTTGTTCCCTTCCAGTGTCTCTTACATGAATACATTGCATTCCAACCCAGTACTGATTTGGCAATCTTTTCATATGCTTGACATTCCCATTAGTTGGTCTATCCTCCCACTGCTACTCGTCAGTCTGATACCCCATCTTCATTTGTTTTCTAGTCTAATATTTTCTTTCTATGCAATCGTATAATTCTTCTGTGCTACATATCCTCTACAGGCCTATATTAAAAGACTGAAGAGGTGTTTCATTGAACACTTCTTGGTTGACACAAACAGCGAATGCACTAAAGCGCAAACGCTCAAAACAGCGATTTCTTTCCTTGGGAAACAAATCACTTAGCCACCCTCCTTGTGTCTGCCCCTTTCCTCACTGTAGTGCGATCTCGTAGTTGGTATATTTAGTAAGGGAGGTGCGGGGGGACAGTCACTCATGTTATGTTGAGTGAGTGAGTGAGTGAGTGAGTGAGTGAGTGAGTGAGTGAGTGAGTGAGTGAGTGAGTGAGTGAGTGAGTGAGTGAGTGTGTGAGTGAGTGAGTGTGTGAGTGTGTGAGTGTGTGAGTGTGTGAGTGTGTGAGTGTGTGTGTGTGTGTATATACGATAGTGATTTCTTTCCCAGGGAAAGAAATCACTGTTTTGAGTGTTTGAGCTTTAGTGCATTCGCTGTGTGTTGACCAACAGGTGTTTGAGCAAACACCTCTTCAGTCTTTTAATATAGACCCATCCTCTACTATTCCTCTGTTTCACACACATACATATATATATATATATATATATATATATATATATTTACTTATTTTACATTTCTTTACCAGTCTGACTGGGCAGAGCCCATTTTCAGTGGAGGCCTGGGGAGAAAAGCTCCACAAAAAGTGACAGTACATACAACATTAGTACCAGTAAACACAGCATGACAAACAATATAAACGTAAAAGTTACAGCAGATACTTCAGATATGAAACTTAACATCATGATATTATTAACATAAAAAGTATGAGTATTCATTTACATTTATAAAGGGAAAATAACCCTACATTTATCACGCATTTAAGAATAAAAAGAAAAAAAAGAAAAATCGTAATACAAATAACATCACTGTCCAAGAGACAGGCTGAATAATTAATGGAGAGTGTACTTATGATAACAGGAGATCAGCCATGGGTGTTGCATGAGCAGAGCCAAGTGCCAGTTAGGTCATTTTTTAGTAGTTTTTTTTTTAAACTGGTGTGTGTTGTCAGTGGTTCTAATACTATAGGGGAAGGAGTTCCAGGTTTTTGAAATATAGGAAGAGTAGGAATCTCATGCAGTCTTGGTAGTTGTAAAGACTTGTAGTAAAGATTTATTTGATGATCATAGTGCTCGAGTGTTAGAGTAAGGTTGTAGTAAGCTTTGGAGAGTTGGAGTTTTTTCACGGTTATACAGTAATTTGTGGGCCATGATTAATTGCTTGTATGCAAGAAGCTGAGGTATTTCAAGCCAGGAGAGTTTTTTGAGGGCTAGACAGTGATGTGACCTGTGTAATGATCCAACAGCACATTTGTTATAGCATGTATTCAATTTATGTAAATCTGTTTTTTTTATTTTTTATTTTTTTTTTGAGGTTGATAAGGATGGGTGAAGCATATAAAAGAGCTGCTAGTAGGTGGGTTATGGCTATGGCAACTCGAGCAGTTTTCTGTAAAGGGCGCCCATTTTTTGTGGACTTTAGTTGTTTGTGATATATGCAAGTCAAATCTTAGCTTATCATTTACAATGGCTCTTAGTAGTTTTGTGGATGGTTCAGGTGTAATTATTATGTTATTAGCTGTCATGTGGAACTGTTGGGGGGGGTCAAGTGGTATGGTAGGTTGAAAAATCATATTTGGGGGGGGTTAAAAATAAGTTGGGAGTTAGCCAGCCATGTTTCAATTTCTGTAAAGGCCTGTTGTGTTTTGTCCTGAAGTTGTTGCAGGGTAGGGGCTGCACATATTAATGCTGAATCATCTGCATAGTGGATAACTGTATCAGGTGAGGTGACTGAGTTGAGGTTATTAGTGAAAATACTGAAAAGAAGAGGGCCAAGTATGGATGGCTGTGGGAACCCAAAGGTAGTAGGGAGAAGTGTGGAGAAATCATATTGCCACTTAACTGTCTGCTGATCACCTGTTAAGTAACTTTGGAACCATAAGACACATGAAGGATATATCTTTCAGTCTAACAGTTAGACGTTTGCCATGGGAGACTGTGTCAAAGACTTTAGACATATCCAAGAAAACGTATGAGACTAGGTTTCCCTCATTCCTGCATTGGTTTATTGTGTTGATAAAGCTAAGTAAAGAAGTGGTTGTACTATGGGCCAGTCTAAATCCATGTTGGGAGATGGCAGGAAAATTACTGGATGTGAGATCTCATAAGTTGGGAATGTATATATTTCTCCAGGAGTTTTAAAGGTGGGGATAGGACAGCTCTGGGGTGATAATTTAATTCAGTTTATTTATTACCTTTATGTAGGGGGATAATATAAGAAATTTTCCAGATGGTAGAGACGTAGTTTTCAGGAACTGAGTGGTTAATTAGTATTGATGTGGGATAAGATATAGATTCAGCTGAAATTTTTAGGAATTCTGCTGGTAAGTTATCAACTGCAGTTGTAGTTTTAACATTTTCTAAGGAGTTTTTCTATGGTTTTGGTGGGATGGGTTGAAATGAGAAGGAAGTATTATTATTATTTAGATTCTTAGCTGTTTGTAGGGTGTTTGGGTTAACTCTGGTTAGTGCAAGAATGCTTTGACTCTAGCCCAGAATTTTTGTGTGTTATTTTTTGTATGTTAATATAATTGTACTTTTTTGTCTAGCTTGATTTGGTGTTTAACTTTGTTTCTGAGTTAAGTTATATGATCAAGGAGAGGTCTGCAAGTATGCCAGGAGATCCAGGCCTTGTCTCTTTGCTAAAGGAGGGTTTTTATTTCAGTAGTAAGCCATGGGACAGCATTTTCTTTGACATGAACTGTTCTAAGGGGTGCCATAATGTTGAGTATATTGAGGAAAGCATTATTAAAATATTCAACTGCTGAATTTAAGGGTAAAGTCTTCATTGGGCTTCAGTTACAGTGTTTTGGAGTGTATATTAGTTCCTGTGGTTTAAAATGTTCCTTATTACAGATTTGATGATCTATAGTGTGCTTAGTAGGGTTAATGTGTTGCCCGAGTAGGTAGGTGGGTATGCGATCACTGATGTCTGATAAACAGCCAGCATTCTGAGAATGGGAAGGTTTGTTTGTTAAGGCCCAGGCGAGAATGGAGTGCTTGTTAATTTTTTTTGTTTATTCTTGTAGGGAACTGGAATAATTTGTGAGAAGGCATATAGATTAATGTGGTTGCTAGGGTTGTTGGAGTTGCAGGTAAACCAGTCAGTATTAAGATTATGGAGCATTAAGATCACCCATGAAAATAGTTTCTTGGGTGATGTTATTAGAGATACATGGAAGGACGTGTTCAATGGTGGACATATTATTGCCTGGTGGGATGTAAATGGCTACTATATTTATGTGCTTGTTAGCATTAATTTGTAATTTGGCAAGAAGTAGGTCAATATTAATAGGGGTAGATATCTGTAGATTTAGATGCGTCACAGTTAGGCTGTTTTTGAAATGTATAGCTACTCCACCTCCTTTTTTGTCATTTCTGTCTGTTCAAAGTATATTATACCCTGAAGGTGTAATTTTATTATCTGAGATATGGGGTTTAAGCCAGGTCTCTGTTAGGATGGCTACTTTTGGGGAATAATGTGATAGGATAGCCTCTAGCTCATGTACTTTATTTACCAAACTTCTAACATTTAAGTTCAGAAACAATAAGTCAGTGTTTTGTGTGATATATTAAGTAAATGTGGTGTTTGAGAATTGGATGAAGTAAAGGTGTTAGGTCCAGGATTTGGGCCTATGTCCCCACTTGTAAGCAGTTTTTTTGGCAATGTGTACTATTGTTCTGATGTGACTACATATATGTTTGTGGTATCTAAACGTAATATTTTTTAAGTTATTTTTGGTGGTGGTACTTCAGTATCATGTTGGCCAAGAATGGTGGTGTTGAAGATGCCAGGAGATATTTCAATGTTTGTTGATTGCTTTAGTATAGAAGAGTTAATAGTTACCTTTTGGTTACTTTGGGGAAGAGTTAGGGGGTAGTAGTAGGATGTGTAGTAATTGGCTAAAGAGAAAGATAAAGGTATTAAGATATGTTGGGTTAGCATGAACATGTTTAGAAAATCTTTGATATGTGGCATTTTTATTTGAGTAGGGGGAGCACTAAGTAGCAATTGTTTGATAATGGAGTGCATATTAGTGAAAGAGAAGAGAACGATAATAACAAAAGGAAGGTGGGGTAAGAAAGGAAGTAGAAAGTATTTTAGCAGTCATGGGGCAGTATAGAGTATCTAAAAGGTTATAGGCTAGGAAGTACTGTTGAAATTAGCTGGGGTTGGAGATAGGATAATGGACAAGCCTGTGAGAGTTTCGATTAGTAATGGTATGTGAGTGGTGGTTGGACCATGAAGTGGGTGTGAGTGGGGAAGTTAGAGATGAATGTAAATGAAGTGAGGGTGGGTGGGAATGGTGGTAGGGTAGTAGAGCGTGGGTGAATGGACAGGTCTGACCTGGACTGTCTGTGCAGCCATCTGCAAAAACAATCAGTGAGGTATTAAAATTAGTGAAAAAGCAAAAGGATATGTTACTTAAAATAGGATTTCAGAATGGAGTGGAATGCCTAACAGTGAAACGTAACCTAGATAGAGTGAGCACAGAAACACAAATGCTTACTGCATGGCTGTTTGGTGACCACAGATAGTCTACTGTTCAATAAGAAAAATACTGGTGATGACTAGAATCAGGTTATCTACAGATGCAGAGCAATGGGATCTGCTGAAAGCCGCTGCTAAAATTAATGGGGTAGTTTATGTTTAATACACATGTAAAATGTTTGCGACACTGTGTGTGAAGTGCGAGAGGATCAGAAACCAATCAGAGAAGCTTAAGAAAGGGTAAGTTACTTTACAGTCACCCTACTTTATACTGTTAAATTCAGACAAGTGTAAACATTATCTAATTTTGGGCAGCCACGGTGGTGCAGTGGTTAGTATTGTCGACTCAAAGCAAGAGGTTCTCCGGTTCGATCATCTGCTGGGGTGCCTTCTGTGCGGAGTCTGCATGTCCTCCCTGTGGTCACGTGGGTTTCCTCCGGGTGCTCCAGTTTCCTCCCACATCCCAAAGACATGCTGTAGGTGGTTTGGACACTCCAAATTGGCCCTAGGTGTGAGTGTGTGCGTGCCTTCACTGGAAGGTTGGGCACCGGGCTGGCAACTCGACACCGTAAAACTCAACTGCCAATCATGAGCGGACAGATGATATGCTGTGGTGACCCCTAACTGGGAAAAAGATGGAAGAAGAAGTAGACATTATCTAATTTTACCCGGCGTTTCTTAAAAGGATACAATATTAAAGCTGGGGTTTTGAGAAAAACTTACATGTTGTGTGGGGAGGATCACTTACTTGAGAAGGTTATGTAGCTGTTGCTTCCTGGCAATGAGGTCATCAGTAAAGTGGTTTGAATAAGAAACTATACATCAGAATGTACACACACACACTAACACTTGTTTAATTTAGTGAAGTTAAGTTATTTTACTGTCTAGACACTTGGAAGCTAAACACCGACACTAGTTTTAAGTCTGTTAAGTTGAGTGAGCGAGCAAGGTATTTTTGAGGTTTCCATTTCTTGTTATGGGGGCATGGAGACCTGATTGACACAAGGGGTGGTTTGGTTTACTGAAAGATAAATAAAAAATCCAAGAGAGCATTGGGTTAAAGTCAGCAATGGTAGTGCTATGACTAGTAAGTAATAGTTCTGGTAAAGCTGTAAGAGTTGGGGGAGGGATCCAGTATAAAGGACTTTGTCCCCATGCAACCCCCATGTGGGGTGCTGCACCCTCCCACACACCCCCTACTTTAATATTCCAACTCCGAGACCGGACTACATTGGAGTAAACGGAAATCAC